>NC_133131.1:1044130-1116630 GCF_048418815.1 Hemitrygon akajei
CCATTCACTCCCAATGAACCTCATCCCTTCCCATTCACTCCCAATGAACCTCACACTTTCCCATTCACTCCCAATGAACCTCACACTTTCCCATTCACTCCCAATGAACCCCACACTTTCCCATTCACTCCCAATGAACCTCATCCCTTCCCATTCACTCCCAATGAACCTCACACTTTCCCATTCACTCCCAATGAACCCCAAACATTCCCATTCACTCCCAATGAACCTCATCCCTTCCCATTCACTCCCAATGAACCCCACCCTTCCCATTCACTCCCAAAGGGACCCATCCCTTCCCATTCACTCCCAATGAACCCCACCCCTTCCCATTCACTCCCAATGAACCTCACACTTTCCCATTCACTCCCAATGAACCTCATCCCTTCCCATTCACTCCCAATGAACCTCACACTTTCCCATTCACTCCCAATGAACCTCACACTTTCCCATTCACTCCCAATGAAACGCACACTATCCCATTCACTCCCAATGAACCTCATCCCTTCCCATTCACTCCCAATGGGACCCATCCCTTCCCATTCACTCCCAATGAACCTCACACTTTCCCATTCACTCCCAATGAACCCCACACTTTCCCATTCACTCCCAATGAACCTCATCCCTTCCCATTCACTCCCAATGAAACCCACACTTTCCCATTCACTCCCAATGAACCTCACCCCTTCCCATTCACTCCCAATGAACCTCACACTTTCCCATTCACCCCCAATGAATCCCACACTTTCCCATTCACTCCCAATGAACCTCACACTTTCCCATTCACTCCCAATGAACCTCACCCCTTCCCATTCACTCCCAATGAACCTCACACTTTCCCATTCACTCCCAATGAATCTCACCCCTTCCCATTCACCCCCAATGAACCTCACACTTTCCCATTCACTCCCAATGAACCTCATCCCTTCCCATTCACTCCCAATGGGACCCATCCCTTCCCATTCACTCCCAATGGGACCCATCCCTTCCCATTCACTCCCAATGAACCTCACACTTTCCCATTCATTCCCAATGAACCCCACACTATCCTATTCACTCCCAATGGGACCCATCCATTCCCATTCACTCCCAATGAACCTCATCCCTTCCCATTCACTCCCAATGAACCTCAGACTTTCCCATTCACTCCCAATGAACCCCACACTTTCCCATTCACTCCCAATGAACCTCATCCCTTCCCATTCACTCCCAATGAACCCCACACTTTCCCATTCACTCCCAATGAACCTCACACTTTCCCATTCACTCCCAATGAACCTCACACTTTCCCATTCACTCCCAATGAAACGCACACTATCCCATTCACTCCCAATGAACCTCATCCCTTCCCATTCACTCCCAATGGGACCCATCCCTTCCCATTCACTCCCAATGAACCTCACACTTTCCCATTCACTCCCAATGAACCCCACACTTTCCCATTCACTCCCAATGAACCTCATCCCTTCCCATTCACTCCCAATGAACCCAACACTTTCCCATTCACTCCCAATGAACCTCACACTTTCCCATTCACTCCCACTGAACCCTACACTTTCCCATTCACTCCCAATGAACCTCACCCCTTCCCATTCACTCCCAATGAACCTCACACTTTCCCATTCACCCCCAATGAATCCCACACTTTCCCATTCACTCCCAATGAACCTCACACTGTCCCATTCATTCCCAATGAACCACACCCCTTCCCATTCACTCCCAATGAACCTCACACTTTCCCATTCTCTCCCAATGAAACTCACCCCTTCCCATTCACCCCCAATGAACCTCACACTTTCCCATTCACTCCCAATGAATCTCATCCCTTCCCATTCACTCCCAATGAACCTCACACTTTCCCATTCACTCCCAATGAACCCCACACTTTCCCATTCACTCCCAATGAACCTCATCCCTTCCCATTCACTCCCAATGAACCCCACACTTTCCCATTCACTCCCAATGAACCTCACACTTTCCCATTAACTCCCAATGAAGCCCACACATTCCCATTCACTCCCAATGAACCCCACACTTTCCCATTCACTCCCAATGAACCTCACACTTTCCCATTCACTCCCAATGAACCTCACCCCTTCCCATTCACTCCCAATGAACCTCACACTTTCCCATTCACTCCCAATGAACCCCACACTTTCCCATTCACTCCCAATGAACCTCACACTTTCCCATTCACTCCCAATGAACCTCACACTTTCCCATTCACTCCCAATGAACCTCACCCCTTCCCATTCACTCCCAATGAACCTCACCCCTTCCCATTCACTCCCAATGAACCTCACACTTTCCCATTCACTCCCAATGAACCTCACCCCTTCCCATTCACTCCCAATGAACCTCACACTTTCCCATTCACTCCCAATGAACCCCACACTTTCCCATTCACTCCCAATGAACCTCATCCCTTCCCATTCACTCCCAATAAACCCCACCCTTCCCATTCACTCCCAATGAACCCCACCCTTCCCATTCACTCCCAATGAACCCCACACTTTCCCATTCACTCCCAATGAACCTCACACTTTCCCATTAACTCCCAATGAAGCCCACACATTCCCATTCACTCCCAATTATCCCCACACTTTCCCATTCTCTCCCAATGAACCTCACACTTTCCCATTCACTCCCAATGAACCTCACCCCTTCCCATTCACTCCCAATGAACCTCACACTTTCCCATTCACTCCCAATGAACCCCACACTTTCCCATTCACTCCCAATGAACCTCACACTTTCCCATTCACTCCCAATGAACCTCACCCCTTCCCATTCACTCCCAATGAACCTCACCCCTTCCCATTCACTCCCAATGAACCTCACACTTTCCCAATCACTCCCAATGAACCTCACCCCTTCCCATTCACTCCCAATGAACCTCACACTTTCCCATTCACTCCCAATGAACCTCACACTTTCCCATTCACTCCCAATGAACCCCACAGTTTCCCATTCACTCCCAATGAACCTCACACTTTCCCATTCACTCCCAATGAACCCCACCCTTCCCATTCACTCCCAATAAACCTCACACTTTCCCATTCACTCCCAATAAACCTCACCCCTTCCCATTCACTCCCAATGAACCTCACACTTTCCCATTCACTCCCAATGAACCCCACCCTTCCCATTCACTCCCAATGAACCTCATCCCTTCACATTCACTCCCAATGAACCTCACACTTTCCCATTCATTCCCAATGAACCCCACACTTTCCCATTCACTCCCAATGAACCTCACACATTCCCATTCACTCCCAATGAAACTCATCCCTTCCCATTCACTCCTAATGAACCCCACCCCTTCCCATTCACTCCTAATGAACCTCACACTTTCCCATTCACTCCCAATGAACCTCACCCCTTCCCATTCACTCCCAATGAACCTCACACTTTCCCATTCACTCCCAATGAATCCCACACTTTCCCATTCACTCCCAATGAACCCCACACTTTCCTATTCACTCCCATGAACCTCACATTTTCCCATTCACTCCCAATGAACCCCACACTTTCCCATTCACTCCCAATGAACCTCACACGTTCCCATTCACTCCCAATGAACCCCACACTTTCCCATTCACTCCCAATGAACCTCACACTTTCCCATTCACTCCCAATGAACCTCACACTTTCCCATTCACTCCCAATGAACCCCACACGTTCCCATTCACTCCCAATGAACCTCATCCTTTCCCATTCACTCCCAATGAACCTCACACTTTCCCATTCACTCCCAATGAACCTCACACTTTCCCATTCACTCCCAATGAACCCCACACTTTCCCATTCACTCCCAATGAACCTCACCCCTTCCCATTCACTCCCAATGAACCTCACACTTTCCCATTCACCCCCAATGAATCCCACACTTTCCCATTCACTCCCAATGAACCTCACCCCTTCCCATTCACTCCCAATGAACCTCACACTTTCCCATTCACTCCCAATGAAACTCACCCCTTCCCATTCACCCCCAATGAACCTCATCCCTTCCCATTCACTCCCAATGAACCTCACACTTTCCCATTCACTCCCAATGAACCTCACACTTTCCCATTCACTCCCAATGAAACGCACACTTTCCCATTCACTCCCAATGAACCTCATCCCTTCCCATTCACTCCCAATGGGACCCATCCCTTCCCATTCACTCCCAATGAACCTCACACTTTCCCATTCACTCCCAATGAACCCCACACTTTCCCATTCACTCCCAATGAACCTCATCCCTTCCCATTCACTCCCAATGAACCCCACACTTTCCCACTCACTCCCAATGAACCTCATCGCTTCCCATTCACTCCCAATGAACCTCACACTTTCCCATTCACTCCCAATGAACCCCACACTTTCCCATTCACTCCCAATGAACCTCATCCCTTCCCATTCACTCCCAATGAACCCCACCCTTCCCATTCACTCCAAATGGGACCCATCCCTTCCCATTCACTCCCAATGAACCCCACCCCTTCCCATTCACTCCCAATGAACCTCACACTTTCCCATTCACTCCCAATGAACCTCATCCCTTCCCATTCACTCCCAATGAACCTCACACTTTCCCATTCACTCCCAATGAAACGCACACTTTCCCATTCACTCCCAATGAACCTCATCCCTTCCCATTCACTCCCAATGGGACCCATTCCTTCCCATTCACTCCCAATGAACCTCACACTTTCCCATTCACTCCCAATGAACCCCACACTTTCCCATTCACTCCCAATGAACCTCATCCCTTCCCATTCACTCCCAATGAACCTCACCCCTTCCCATTCACTCCCAATGAACCCCACACTTTCCCATTCACTCCCAATGAATCCCACACTTTCCCATTCACTCCCAATGAACCCCACACTTTCCCATTCACTCCCAATGAACCTCACACTTTCCCATTCACTCCCAATGAACCCCACACTTTCCCATTCACTCCCAATGAACCTCACCCCTTCCCATTCACTCCCAATGAACCTCACACTTTCCCATTCACCCCCAATGAATCCCACACTTTCCCATTCACTCCCAATGAACCTCACACTTTCCCATTCACTCCCAATGAACCCCACACTTTCCCATTCACTCCCAATGAACCTCACACTTTCCCATTCACTCCCAATGAACCCCACACTTTCCCATTCACTCCCAATGAACCTCACCCCTTCCCATTCACTCCCAATGAACCTCACACTTTCCCATTCACCCCCAATGAATCCCACACTTTCCCATTCACTCCCAATGAACCTCACACTTTCCCATTCACTCCCAATGAACCTCATCCCTTCACATTCACTCCCAATGAACCTCACACTTTCCCATTCACTCCCAATGAACCTCATCCCTTCCCATCCACTCCCAATGAACCTCATCCCTTCCCATTCACTCCCAATGGGACCCATCCCTTCCCATTCACTCCCAATGAACCTCACACTTTCCCATTCACTCCCAATGAACCTCATCCCTTCCCATTCACTCCCAATGGGACCCATCCCTTCCCATTCACACCCAATGGGACCTATCCCTTCCCATTCACTCCCAATGAACCTCACACTTTCCCATTCATTCCCAATGAACCCCACACTTTCCTATTCACTCCCAATGGGACCCATCCGTTCCCATTCACTCCCAATGAACCCCACACTTTCCTATTCACTCCCAATGAACCTCACATTTTCCCATTCACTCCCAATGAACCCCACACTTTCCCATTCACTCCCAATGAACCTCACACGTTCCCATTCACTCCCAATGAACCCCACACTTTCCCATTCACTCCCAATGAACCTCACACTTTCCCATTCACTCCCAATGAACCTCACACTTTCCCATTCACTCCCAATGAACCCCACACTTTCCCATTCACTCCCAATGAACCTCATCCTTTCCCATTCACTCCCAATGAACCTCACACGTTCCCATTCACTCCCAATGAACCTCATCCCTTCCCATTCACTCCCAATGAACCTCACACTTTCCCATTCACTCCCAATGAACCCCACACGTTCCCATTCACTCCCAATGAACCCCATCCCTTCCCATTCACTCCCAATGAACCTCACACTTTCCCATTCACTCCCAATGAACCCCACACGTTCCCATTCACTCCCAATGAACCTCATCCCTTCCCATTCACTCCCAATGAACCCCACACTTTCCCATTCACTCCCAATGAACCTCACACGTTCCCATTCACTCCCAATGAACCCCACACGTTCCCATTCACTCCCAATGAACCTCATCCCTTCCGATTCACTCCCAATGAACCCCACACTTTCCCATACACTCCCAATGAACCTCACACTTTCCCATTCACTCCCAATGAACCCCACACTTTCCCATTCACTCCCAATGAACCTCATCCCTTCCCATTCACTCCCAATGAACCCCACACTTTCCCATTCACTCCCAATGAACCTCACCCCTTCCCATTCACTCCCAATGAACCTCACACTTTCCCATTCACCCCCAATGAATCCCACACTTTCCCATTCTCTCCCAATGAACCTCACCCCTTCCCATTCACTCCCAATGAACCTCACACTTTCCCATTCACTCCCAATGAACCTCACCCCTTCCCATTCACCCCCAATGAACCTCATCCCTTCCCATTCAATCCCAATGAAACGCACACTTTCCCATTCACTCCCAATGAACCTCATCCCTTCCCATTCACTCCCAATGGGACCCATCCCTTCCCATTCACTCCCAATGAACCTCACACTTTCCCATTCACTCCCAATGAACCCCACACTTTCCCATTCACTCCCAATGAACCTCATCCCTTCCCATTCACTCCCAATGAACCCCACACTTTCCCATTCACTCCCAATGAACCTCACACTTTCCCATTCACTCCCAATGAACCTCATCCCTTCCCATTCACTCCCAATGAACCCCACACTTTCCCATTCACTCCCAATGAACCTCACACTTTCCCATTCACTCCCAATGAACCCCACACTTTCCCATTCACTCCCAATGAACCTCACCCCTTCCCATTCACTCCCAATGAACCTCACACTTTCCCATTCACCCCCAATGAATCCCACACTTTCCCATTCACACCCAATGAACCTCACACTTTCCCATTCACTCCCAATGAACCTCACCCCTTCCCATTCACTCCCAATGAACCTCACACTTTCCCATTCACTCCCAATGAAACTCACCCCTTCCCATTCACCCCCAATGAACCTCACACTTTCCCATTCACTCCCAATGAACCTCATCCCTTCCCATTCACTCCCAATGGGACCCATCCCTTCCCATTCACTCCCAATGGGACCCATCCCTTCCCATTCACTCCCAATGAACCTCACACTTTCCCATTCATTCCCAATGAACCCCACACTTTCCTATTCACTCCCAATGGGACCCATCCGTTCCCATTCACTCCCAATGAACCTCATCCCTTCCCATTCACTCCCAATGAACCTCACACTTTCCCATTCACTCCCAATGAACCCCACACTTTCCCATTCACTCCCAATGAACCTCATCCCTTCCCATTCACTCCCAATGAACCCCACACTTTCCCATTCACTCCCAATGAACCTCACACTTTCCCATTAACTCCCAATGAACCCCACCCTTCCCATTCACTCCCAATGAACCTCATCCCTTCACATTCACTCCCAATGAAACACATCCCTTCCCATTCACTCCTAATGAACCCCACCCCTTCCCATTCACTCCTAATGAACCTCACACTTTCCCATTCACTCCCAATGAACCTCACCCCTTCCCATTCACTCCCAATGAACCCCACACTTTCCCATTCACTCCAAATGAACCTCATCCCTTCCCATCCACTCCCAATGAACCCCACCCTTCCCATTCACTCCCAATGAACCCCACACTTTCCCATTCACTCCCAATGAACCCCACACTTTCCCATTCACTCCCAATGAACCTCACACGTTCCCATTCACTCCCAATGAACCCCACACTTTCCCATTCACTCCCAATGAACCTCACACTTTCCCATTCACTCCCAATGAACCTCACACTTTCCCATTCACTCCCAATGAACCCCACACTTTCCCATTCACTCCCAATGAACCTCATCCTTTCCCATTCACTCCCAATGAAACTCACACTTTCCCATTCATTCCCAATGAACCCCACACTTTCCCATTCACTCCCAATGAACCTCATCCCTTCCCATACACTCCCAATGAACCCCACCCTTCCCATTCACTCCCAATGGGACCCATCCCTTCCCATTCACTCCCAATGAACCCCACACTTTCCCATTCACTCCCAATGAACCTCATCCCTTCCCATTCACTCCCAATGAACCCCACACTTTCCCATTCACTCCCAATAAACCTCACACTTTCCTATTCACTCCCAATGAACCCCACACTTTCCCATTCACTCCCAATGAACCTCACCCCTTCCCATTCACTCCCAATGAACCTCACACTTTCCCATTCACCCCCAATGAATCCCACACTTTCCCATTCACTCCCAATGAACCTCACCCCTTCCCATTCACTCCCAATGAACCTCACACTTTCCCATTCACTCCCAATGAAACTCACCCCTTCCCATTCACCCCCAAAGAACCTCATCCCTTCCCATTCACTCCCAATGAACCTCACACTTTCCCATTCACTCCCAATGAACCTCACACTTTCCCATTCACTCCCAATGAAACGCACACTTTCCCATTCACTCCCAATGAACCTCATCCCTTCCCATTCACTCCCAATGGGACCCATCCCTTCCCATTCACTCCCAATGAACCTCACACTTTCCCATTCACTCCCAATGAACCCCACACTTTCCCATTCACTCCCAATGAACCTCATCCCTTCCCATTCACTCCCAATGAACCCCACACTTTCCCATTAACTCCCAATGAACCTCACACTTTCCCATTCACTCCCAATGAACCCCACACTTTCCCATTCACTCCCAATGAACGTCACCCCTTCCCATTCACTCCCAATGAACCTCACACTTTCCCATTCACCCCCAATGAATCCCACACTTTCCCATTCACTCCCAATGAACCTCACACTTTCCCATTCACTCCCAATGAACCTCACCCCTTCCCATTCACTCCCAATGAACCTCACACTTTCCCATTCACTCCCAATGAAACTCACCCCTTCCCATTCACCCCCAATGAACCTCACACTTTCCCATTCACTCCCAATGAACCTCATCCCTTCCCATTCACTCCCAATGGGACCCATCCCTTCCCATTCACTCCCAATGGGACCCATCCCTTCCCATTCACTCCCAATGAACCTCACACTTTCCCATTCATTCCCAATGAACCCCACACTTTCCTATTCACTCCCAATGGGACCCATCCGTTCCCATTCACTCCCAATGAACCTCATCCCTTCCCATTCACTCCCAATGAACCTCACACTTTCCCATTCACTCCCAATGAACCCCACACTTTCCCATTCACTCCCAATGAACCTCATCCCTTCCCATTCACTCCCAATGAACCCCACACTTTCCCATTCACTCCCAATGAACCTCACACTTTCCCATTCACTCCCAATGAACCCCACACTTTCCCATTCACTCCCAATGAACCCCACACTTTCCCATTCACTCCCAATGAACCTCACCCCTTCCCATTCACTCCCAATGAACCTCACACTTTCCCATTCACTCCCAATGAACCCCACACTTTCCCATTCACTCCCAATGAACCTCACACTTTCCCATTCACTCCCAATGAACCTCACCCCTTCCCATTCACTCCCAATGAACCTCACACTTTCCCATTCACTCCCAATGAACCTCACCCCTTCCCATTCACTCCCAATGAACCTCACACTTTCCCATTCACTCCCACTGAACCCCACCCTTCCCATTCACTCCCAATGAACCTCATCCCTTCACATTCACTCCCAATGAAACTCATCCCTTCCCATTCACTCCCAATGAACCCCACCCCTTCCCATTCACTCCTAATGAACCTCACACTTTCCCATTCACTCCCAATGAACCTCACCCCTTCCCATTCACTCCCAATGAACCTCATCCATTCACAATCACTCCTAATGAACCTCATCCCTTCCCATTCACTCCCAATGAACCTCACACTTTCCCATTCACTCCCAATGAATCCCAGCCTTCCCATTCACTCCCAATAACCCCACCCCTTCCCATTCACTCCCAATGAACCCCACCCTTCCCATTCACTCCCAATGAACCTCATCCCTTCCCATCCACTCCCAATGAACCTCATCCCTTCCCATCCACTCCCAATGAACCCCACCCTTCCCATCCACTCCCAATGAACCCCACCCTTCCCATTCACTCCCAATGAACCTCATCCCTTCCCATTCACTCCCAATGAACCTCACACTTTCCCATTCACTCCCAATAAACCCCACCCTTCCCATCCACTCCCAATGAACCCCACACATCACATTTCCCCAATGAACCCCACCCTTCCCATTCACTCCCAATGAACCTCACACTTTCCCATTCACTCCCAATGAACCCCACACTTTCCCATTCACTCCCAATGAACCTCACACTTTCCCATTCACTCCCAATGAACCTCACCCCTTCCTATTCACTCCCAATGAACCTCACACTTTCCCATTCACCCCCAATGAATCCCACACTTTCCCATTCACTCCCAATGAACCTCACACTTTCCCATTCACTCCCAATGAACCTCATCCCTTCACATTCACTCCCAATGAACCTCATCCCTTCCCATTCACTCCCAATAAACCTCACACTTTCCCATTCACTCCCAATGAATCCCAGCCTTCCCATTCACACCCAATAACCCCACCCCTTCCCATTCACTCCCAATGAACCCCACCCTTCCCATTCACTCCCAATGAACCTCATCCCTTCCCATCCACTCCCAATGAAACTCACCCCTTCCCATTCACCCCCAATGAACCTCACACTTTCCCATTCACTCCCAATGAACCTCATCCCTTCCCATTCACTCCCAATGGGACCCATCCCTTCCCATTCACTCCCAATGAACCTCACATTTCCCATTCATTCCCAATGAACCTCACACTTTCCTATTCACTCCCAATGGGACCCATCCGTTCCCATTCACTCCCAATGAACCTCATCCCTTCCCATTCACTCCCAATGAACCTCACACTTTCCCATTCACTCCCAATGAACCCCACACTTTCCCATTCACTCCCAATGAACCTCATCCCTTCCCATTCACTCCCAATGAACCTCACACTTTCCCATTCACTCCCAATGAACCTCACCCTTCCCATTCACTCCCAATGAACCTCACCCTTCCCATTCACTCGCAATGAACCTCACACTTTCCCATTCACTCCCAATAAACCTCACACTTTCCTATTCACTCCCAATGAACCCCACACTTTCCCATTCACTCCCAATGAACCTCACCCCTTCCCATTCACTCCCAATGAACCTCACACTTTCCCATTCACCCCCAATGAATCCCACACTTTCCCATTCACTCCCAATGAACCTCACCCCTTCCCATTCACTCCCAATGAACCTCACACTTTCCCATTCACTCCCAATGAAACTCACCCCTTCCCATTCACCCCCAAAGAACCTCATCCCTTCCCATTCACTCCCAATGAACCTCACACTTTCCCATTCACTCCCAATGAACCTCACACTTTCCCATTCACTCCCAATGAAACGCACACTTTCCCATTCACTCCCAATGAACCTCATCCCTTCCCATTCACTCCCAATGGGACCCATCCCTTCCCATTCACTCCCAATGAACCTCACACTTTCCCATTCACTCCCAATGAACCCCACACTTTCCCATTCACTCCCAATGAACCTCATCCCTTCCCATTCACTCCCAATGAACCCCACACTTTCCCATTCACCCCCAATGAATCCCACACTTTCCCATTCACTCCCAATGAACCTCACACTTTCCCATTCACTCCCAATGAACCTCACCCCTTCCCATTCACTCCCAATGAACCTCACACTTTCCCATTCACTCCCAATGAAACTCACCCCTTCCCATTCACCCCCAATGAACCTCACACTTTCCCATTCACTCCCAATGAACCTCATCCCTTCCCATTCACTCCCAATGGGACCCATCCCTTCCCATTCACTCCCAATGGGACCCATCCCTTCCCATTCACTCCCAATGAACCTCACACTTTCCCATTCATTCCCAATGAACCCCACACTTTCCTATTCACTCCCAATGGGACCCATCCGTTCCCATTCACTCCCAATGAACCTCATCCCTTCCCATTCACTCCCAATGAACCTCACACTTTCCCATTCACTCCCAATGAACCCCACACTTTCCCATTCACTCCCAATGAACCTCATCCCTTCCCATTCACTCCCAATGAACCCCACACTTTCCCATTCACTCCCAATGAACCTCACACTTTCCCATTCACTCCCAATGAACCCCACACTTTCCCATTCACTCCCAATGAACCCCACACTTTCCCATTCACTCCCAATGAACCTCACCCCTTCCCATTCACTCCCAATGAACCTCACACTTTCCCATTCACTCCCAATGAACCCCACACTTTCCCATTCACTCCCAATGAACCTCACACTTTCCCATTCACTCCCAATGAACCTCACCCCTTCCCATTCACTCCCAATGAACCTCACACTTTCCCATTCACTCCCAATGAACCTCACCCCTTCCCATTCACTCCCAATGAACCTCACACTTTCCCATTCACTCCCACTGAACCCCACCCTTCCCATTCACTCCCAATGAACCTCATCCCTTCACATTCACTCCCAATGAAACTCATCCCTTCCCATTCACTCCCAATGAACCCCACCCCTTCCCATTCACTCCTAATGAACCTCACACTTTCCCATTCACTCCCAATGAACCTCACCCCTTCCCATTCACTCCCAATGAACCTCATCCATTCACAATCACTCCTAATGAACCTCATCCCTTCCCATTCACTCCCAATGAACCTCACACTTTCCCATTCACTCCCAATGAATCCCAGCCTTCCCATTCACTCCCAATAACCCCACCCCTTCCCATTCACTCCCAATGAACCCCACCCTTCCCATTCACTCCCAATGAACCTCATCCCTTCCCATCCACTCCCAATGAACCTCATCCCTTCCCATCCACTCCCAATGAACCCCACCCTTCCCATCCACTCCCAATGAACCCCACCCTTCCCATTCACTCCCAATGAACCTCATCCCTTCCCATTCACTCCCAATGAACCTCACACTTTCCCATTCACTCCCAATAAACCCCACCCTTCCCATCCACTCCCAATGAACCCCACACATCACATTTCCCCAATGAACCCCACCCTTCCCATTCACTCCCAATGAACCTCACACTTTCCCATTCACTCCCAATGAACCCCACACTTTCCCATTCACTCCCAATGAACCTCACACTTTCCCATTCACTCCCAATGAACCTCACCCCTTCCTATTCACTCCCAATGAACCTCACACTTTCCCATTCACCCCCAATGAATCCCACACTTTCCCATTCACTCCCAATGAACCTCACACTTTCCCATTCACTCCCAATGAACCTCATCCCTTCACATTCACTCCCAATGAACCTCATCCCTTCCCATTCACTCCCAATAAACCTCACACGTTCCCATTCACTCCCAATGAATCCCAGCCTTCCCATTCACACCCAATAACCCCACCCCTTCCCATTCACTCCCAATGAACCCCACCCTTCCCATTCACTCCCAATGAACCTCATCCCTTCCCATCCACTCCCAATGAAACTCACCCCTTCACATTCACCCCCAATGAACCTCACACTTTCCCATTCACTCCCAATGAACCTCATCCCTTCCCATACACTCCCAATGGGACCCATCCCTTCCCATTCACTCCCAATGAACCTCACATTTCCCATTCATTCCCAATGAACCTCACACTTTCCTATTCACTCCCAATGGGACCCATCCGTTCCCATTCACTCCCAATGAACCTCATCCCTTCCCATTCACTCCCAATGAACCTCACACTTTCCCATTCACTCCCAATGAACCCCACACTTTCCCATTCACTCCCAATGAACCTCATCCCTTCCCATTCACTCCCAATGAACCTCACACTTTCCCATTCACTCCCAATGAACCTCACCCTTCCCATTCACTCCCAATGAACCTCACCCTTCCCATTCACTCGCAATGAACCTCACACTTTCCCTTTCACTCCCAATGAACCCCACACTTTCCCATTCACTCCCAATGAACCTCACCCTTCCCATTCACTCGCAATGAACCTCACACTTTCCCTTTCACTCCCAATGAACCCCACACTTTCCCATTCACTCCCAATGAACCTCACACTTTCCCATTCACTCCCAATGAACCTCACCCCTTCCCATTCACTCCCAATGAACCTCACACTTTCCCATTCACTCCCAATGAACCTCACCCCTTCCCATTCACTGCAAATGAACCTCACACTTTCCCATTCACTCCCAATGAACCCCACCCTTCCCATTCACTCCCAATGAACCTCATCCCTTCACATTCACTCCCAATGAACCTCATCCCTTCCCATTCACTCCTAATGAACCCCACCCCTTCCCATTCACTCCTAATGAACCTCACACTTTCCCATTCACTCCCAATGAACCTCACCCCTTCCCATTCACTCCCAATGAACCTCACACTTTCCCATTCACTCCCAATGAATCCCACACTTTCCCATTCACTCCCAATGAACCTCATCCCTTCACATTCACTCCCAATGAACCTCATCCCTTCCCATTCACTCCCAATAAACCTCACACTTTCCCATTCACTCCCAATGAATCCCAGCCGTCCCATTCACTCCCAATAACCCCACCCCTTCCCATTCACTCCAAATGGACCCCACCCTTTCCATTCACTCCCAATGAACCTCATCCCTTCCCATCCACTCCCAATGAACCTCATCCCTTCCCATCCACTCCCAATGAACCCCACCCTTCCTAGTCACTCCCAATGAACCTCATCCCTTCCCATTAACTCCCAATAAACCCCACCCTTCCCATCCACTCCCAATGAACCTCATCCCTTCCCATCCACTCCCAATGAACCCCACCCTTCCCATTCACTCCCAATGAACCTCATCCCTTCCCATTCACTCCCAATGAACCTCACACTTTCCCATTCACTCCCAATAAACCCTACCCTTCCCATGCACTCCCAATGAACCCCACACATCACATTTCCCCAATGAACCCCACCCTTCCCATTCACTCCCAATGAACCTCACACTTTCCCATTCACTCCCAATGAACCGCACACTTTCCCATTCACTCCCAATGAACCTCACCCCTTCCCATTCACTCCCAATGAACCTCACACTTTCCCATTCACCCCCAATGAATCCCACACTTTCCCATTCACTCCCAATGAACCTCACCCCTTCCCATTCACTCCCAATGAACCTCACACTTTCCCATTCACTCCCAATGAACCCCACACTTTCCCATTCACTCCCAATGAACCCCACACTTTCCCATTCACTCCCAATGAACCTCACACTTTCCCATTCACTCCCAATGAACCTCACCCCTTCCCATTCACTCCCAATGAACCTCACACTTTCCCATTCACCCCCAATGAATCCCACACTTTCCCATTCACTCCCAATGAACATCACCCCTTCCCATTCACTCCCAATGAACCTCACACTTTCCCATTCACTCCCAATGAACCCCACACTTTCCCATTCACTCCCAATGAACCCCACACTTTCCCATTCACTCCCAATGAACCTCACACTTTCCCATTCACTCCCAATGAACCGCACCCCTTCCCATTCACTCCCAATGAACCTCACACTTTCCCATTCACCCCCAATGAATCCCACACTTTCCCATTCACTCCCAATGAACCTCACCCATTCCCATTCACTCCCAATGAACCTCACACTTTCCCATTCACTCCCAATGAAACTCACCCCTTCCCATTCACCCCCAATGAACCTCACACTTTCCCATTCACTCCCAATGAACCTCATCCCTTCCCATTCACTCCCAATGGGACCCATCCCTTCCCATTCACTCCCAATGGGACCCATCCCTTACCATTCACTCCCAATGAACCTCACACTTTCTCATTCATTCCCAATAACCCCACCCCTTCCCATTCACTCCCAATGAACCCCACCCTTCCCATTCACTCCCAATGAACCTCATCCCTTCCCATCCACTCCCAATGAACTTCATCCCTTCCCATCCACTCCCAATGAACCCCACCCTTCCTATTCACTCCCAATGAACCTCATCCCTTCCCATTAACTCCCAATAAACCCCACCCTTCCCATCCACTCCAAATGAACCTCATCCCTTCCCATCCACTCCCAATGAACCCCACCCTTCCCATCCACTCCCAATGAACCTCATCCCTTCCCATCCACTCCCAATGAACCCCACCCTTCCCATTCACTCCCAATGAACCTCATCCCTTCCCATTCACTCCCAATGAACCTCACACTTTCCCATTCACTCCCAATAAACCCCACCCTTCCCATCCACTCCCAATGAACCCCAAAAATCACATTTCCCCAATGAACCCCACCCTTCCCATTCACTCTAGTCCACAGTCCCAATGAACCCCACCCTTCCCATTCACTCCCAATGAACCTCATCCCTTCCCATCCACTCCCAATGAACTTCATCCCTTCCCATCCACTCCCAATGAACCCCACCCTTCCTATTCACTCCCAATGAACCTCATCCCTTCCCATTAACTCCCAATAAACCCCACCCTTCCCATCCACTCCAAATGAACCTCATCCCTTCCCATCCACTCCCAATGAACCCCACCCTTCCCATCCACTCCCAATGAACCTCATCCCTTCCCATCCACTCCCAATGAACCCCACCCTTCCCATTCACTCCCAATGAACCTCATCCCTTCCCATTCACTCCCAATGAACCTCACACTTTCCCATTCACTCCCAATAAACCCCACCCTTCCCATCCACTCCCAATGAACCCCAAAAATCACATTTCCCCAATGAACCCCACCCTTCCCATTCACTCTAGTCCACAGTCCCAATGACCCCGCCCCTTCCCATTCACTCCCAATGAAACCCACCCCTTCCCATTCACTCCTAGTCCACAGTCCCAATGACCCCGCCCCTTCCCATTCACTCCCAATGAACCTCACCCCTTCCCATTCACTCCTAGTCCACAGTCCCAATGACCCCGCCCCTTCCCATTCACTCCCAATGAAACCCACCCCTTCCCATTCACTCCTAGTCCACAGTCCCAATGACCCCACCCCTTCCCATTCACTCCCAATGAACCTCACACTTTCCCATTCACTCCCAATGAAACTCACCCCTTCCCATTCACCCCCAAAGAACCTCATCCCTTCCCATTCACTCCCAATGAACCTCACACTTTCCCATTCACTCCCAATGAACCTCACACTTTCCCATTCACTCCCAATGAAACGCACACTTTCCCATTCACTCCCAATGAACCTCATCCCTTCCCATTCACTCCCAATGGGACCCATCCCTTCCCATTCACTCCCAATGAACCTCACACTTTCCCATTCACTCCCAATGAACCCCACACTTTCCCATTCACTCCCAATGAACCTCATCCCTTCCCATTCACTCCCAATGAACCCCACACTTTCCCATTCACCCCCAATGAATCCCACACTTTCCCATTCACTCCCAATGAACCTCACACTTTCCCATTCACTCCCAATGAACCTCACCCCTTCCCATTCACTCCCAATGAACCTCACACTTTCCCATTCACTCCCAATGAAACTCACCCCTTCCCATTCACCCCCAATGAACCTCACACTTTCCCATTCACTCCCAATGAACCTCATCCCTTCCCATTCACTCCCAATGGGACCCATCCCTTCCCATTCACTCCCAATGGGACCCATCCCTTCCCATTCACTCCCAATGAACCTCACACTTTCCCATTCATTCCCAATGAACCCCACACTTTCCTATTCACTCCCAATGGGACCCATCCGTTCCCATTCACTCCCAATGAACCTCATCCCTTCCCATTCACTCCCAATGAACCTCACACTTTCCCATTCACTCCCAATGAACCCCACACTTTCCCATTCACTCCCAATGAACCTCATCCCTTCCCATTCACTCCCAATGAACCCCACACTTTCCCATTCACTCCCAATGAACCTCACACTTTCCCATTCACTCCCAATGAACCCCACACTTTCCCATTCACTCCCAATGAACCCCACACTTTCCCATTCACTCCCAATGAACCTCACCCCTTCCCATTCACTCCCAATGAACCTCACACTTTCCCATTCACTCCCAATGAACCCCACACTTTCCCATTCACTCCCAATGAACCTCACACTTTCCCATTCACTCCCAATGAACCTCACCCCTTCCCATTCACTCCCAATGAACCTCACACTTTCCCATTCACTCCCAATGAACCTCACCCCTTCCCATTCACTCCCAATGAACCTCACACTTTCCCATTCACTCCCACTGAACCCCACCCTTCCCATTCACTCCCAATGAACCTCATCCCTTCACATTCACTCCCAATGAAACTCATCCCTTCCCATTCACTCCCAATGAACCCCACCCCTTCCCATTCACTCCTAATGAACCTCACACTTTCCCATTCACTCCCAATGAACCTCACCCCTTCCCATTCACTCCCAATGAACCTCATCCATTCACAATCACTCCTAATGAACCTCATCCCTTCCCATTCACTCCCAATGAACCTCACACTTTCCCATTCACTCCCAATGAATCCCAGCCTTCCCATTCACTCCCAATAACCCCACCCCTTCCCATTCACTCCCAATGAACCCCACCCTTCCCATTCACTCCCAATGAACCTCATCCCTTCCCATCCACTCCCAATGAACCTCATCCCTTCCCATCCACTCCCAATGAACCCCACCCTTCCCATCCACTCCCAATGAAACCCACCCTTCCCATTCACTCCCAATGAACCTCATCCCTTCCCATTCACTCCCAATGAACCTCACACTTTCCCATTCACTCCCAATAAACCCCACCCTTCCCATCCACTCCCAATGAACCCCACACATCACATTTCCCCAATGAACCCCACCCTTCCCATTCACTCCCAATGAACCTCACACTTTCCCATTCACTCCCAATGAACCCCACACTTTCCCATTCACTCCCAATGAACCTCACACTTTCCCATTCACTCCCAATGAACCTCACCCCTTCCTATTCACTCCCAATGAACCTCACACTTTCCCATTCACCCCCAATGAATCCCACACTTTCCCATTCACTCCCAATGAACCTCACACTTTCCCATTCACTCCCAATGAACCTCATCCCTTCACATTCACTCCCAATGAACCTCATCCCTTCCCATTCACTCCCAATAAACCTCACACTTTCCCATTCACTCCCAATGAATCCCAGCCTTCCCATTCACACCCAATAACCCCACCCCTTCCCATTCACTCCCAATGAACCCCACCTTTCCCATTCACTCCCAATGAACCTCATCCCTTCCCATCCACTCCCAATGAAACTCACCCCTTCCCATTCACCCCCAATGAACCTCACACTTTCCCATTCACTCCCAATGAACCTCATCCCTTCCCATACACTCCCAATGGGACCCATCCCTTCCCATTCACTCCCAATGAACCTCACATTTCCCATTCACTCCCAATGAACCTCATCCCTTCCCATTCACTCCCAATGAACCTCACACTTTCCCATTCACTCCCAATAAACCCTACCCTTCCCATGCACTCCCAATGAACCCCACACATCACATTTCCCCAATGAACCCCACCCTTCCCATTCACTCCCAATGAACCTCACACTTTCCCATTCACTCCCAATGAACCGCACACTTTCCCATTCACTCCCAATGAACCTCACCCCTTCCCATTCACTCCCAATGAACCTCACACTTTCCCATTCACCCCCAATGAATCCCACACTTTCCCATTCACTCCCAATGAACCTCACCCCTTCCCATTCACTCCCAATGAACCTCACACTTTCCCATTCACTCCCAATGAACCCCACACTTTCCCATTCACTCCCAATGAACCCCACACTTTCCCATTCACTCCCAATGAACCTCACACTTTCCCATTCACTCCCAATGAACCTCACCCCTTCCCATTCACTCCCAATGAACCTCACACTTTCCCATTCACCCCCAATGAATCCCACACTTTCCCATTCACTCCCAATGAACATCACCCCTTCCCATTCACTCCCAATGAACCTCACACTTTCCCATTCACTCCCAATGAACCCCACACTTTCCCATTCACTCCCAATGAACCCCACACTTTCCCATTCACTCCCAATGAACCTCACACTTTCCCATTCACTCCCAATGAACCGCACCCCTTCCCATTCACTCCCAATGAACCTCACACTTTCCCATTCACTCCCAATGAACCCCACACTTTCCCATTCACTCCCAATGAACCCCACACTTTCCCATTCACTCCCAATGAACCTCACACTTTCCCATTCACTCCCAATGAACCTCACCCCTTCCCATTCACTCCCAATGAACCTCACACTTTCCCATTCACCCCCAATGAATCCCACACTTTCCCATTCACTCCCAATGAACATCACCCCTTCCCATTCACTCCCAATGAACCTCACACTTTCCCATTCACTCCCAATGAACCTCACACTTTCCCATTCACTCCCAATGAAACTCACCCCTTCCCATTCACCCCCAATGAACCTCACACTTTCCCATTCACTCCCAATGAACCTCATCCCTTCCCATTCACTCCCAATGGGACCCATCCCTTCCCATTCACTCCCAATGGGACCCATCCCTTACCATTCACTCCCAATGAACCTCACACTTTCTCATTCATTCCCAATAACCCCACCCCTTCCCATTCACTCCCAATGAACCCCACCCTTCCCATTCACTCCCAATGAACCTCATCCCTTCCCATCCACTCCCAATGAACTTCATCCCTTCCCATCCACTCCCAATGAACCCCACCCTTCCTATTCACTCCCAATGAACCTCATCCCTTCCCATTAACTCCCAATAAACCCCACCCTTCCCATCCACTCCAAATGAACCTCATCCCTTCCCATCCACTCCCAATGAACCCCACCCTTCCCATCCACTCCCAATGAACCTCATCCCTTCCCATCCACTCCCAATGAACCCCACCCTTCCCATTCACTCCCAATGAACCTCATCCCTTCCCATTCACTCCCAATGAACCTCACACTTTCCCATTCACTCCCAATAAACCCCACCCTTCCCATCCACTCCCAATGAACCCCAAAAATCACATTTCCCCAATGAACCCCACCCTTCCCATTCACTCTAGTCCACAGTCCCAATGACCCCGCCCCTTCCCATTCACTCCCAATGAAACCCACCCCTTCCCATTCACTCCTAGTCCACAGTCCCAATGACCCCGCCCCTTCCCATTCACTCCCAATGAACCTCACCCCTTCCCATTCACTCCTAGTCCACAGTCCCAATGACCCCGCCCCTTCCCATTCACTCCCAATGAAACCCACCCCTTCCCATTCACTCCTAGTCCACAGTCCCAATGACCCCACCCCTTCCCATTCACACCCAATGAACCCCACCCCTTCCCATTCAATCCTGGTCCACAGTCCCAATGACCCCACCCCTTCCCATTTACTCCCAGCGGTACCCCACCCTTCCCATTCACTCCCAATTAACCCCACCCCTTCCCGTTCACTCCTAGTCCACAGTCCCAATGACCCTACCCCTTCCCATTTACTCCCAGTGGTACCCCACCCTTCACATTCACTCCCAATGAACCCCACCCCTTCCCATTCACTCCTAGTCCACAGTCCCAATAACCCCACCCCTTCCCATCCACTCCTAGTTCACAGTCCCAATGACCCCACCCCTTCCCATTCACTCCTAGTCCACAGTCCCAATGACCCCACCCCTTCCCATTCACTCCTAGTCCACAGTCCCAATGACCCCGCCCCTTCCCATTCACCCCGTCCACAGTCCCAATGACCCCGCCCCTTCCCATTCACTCCCAATGAAACCCACCCCTTCCCATTCACTCCTAGTCCACAGTCCCAATGACCCCGCCCCTTCCCATTCACTCCCAATGAACCTCACCCCTTCCCATTCACTCCTAGTCCACAGTCCCAATGACCCCGCCCCTTCCCATTCACTCCCAATGAAACCCACCCCTTCCCATTCACTCCTAGTCCACAGTCCCAATGACCCCACCCCTTCCCATTCACACCCAATGAACCCCACCCCTTCCCATTCAATCCTGGTCCACAGTCCCAATGACCCCACCCCTTCCCATTTACTCCCAGTGGTACCCCACCCTTCCCATTCACTCCCAATTAACCCCACCCCTTCCCGTTCACTCCTAGTCCACAGTCCCAATGACCCTACCCCTTCCCATTTACTCCCAGTGGTACCCCCACCCTTCACATTCACTCCCAATGAACCCCACCCCTTCCCATTCACTCCTAGTCCACAGTCCCAATAACCCCACCCCTTCCCATCCACTCCTAGTTCACAGTCCCAATGACCCCACCCCTTCCCATTCACTCCTAGTCCACAGTCCCAATGACCCCACCCCTTCCCATTCACTCCTAGTCCACAGTCCCAATGACCCCGCCCCTTCCCATTCAATCCCAATGAATCCCACCCTTCCCATTCACTCCCAATGAACCCCACCCTTCCCATTCACTCCCAATGACCCCACCCTTCCCATTCACTCCCAATGAATCCCATCCTTCCCATGCACTCCCAATGAACCCCACCCCTTCCCATTCACTCCTAGTCCACAGTCTCAATGACCCCACGCCTTCCCATTCACTCCTAGTCCACAGTCCCAATGACCCCGCCCCTTCCCATTCACTCCTAGTCCACAGTCCCAATGACCCCAGCCCTTCCCATTCACTCCTAGTCCACAGTCCCAATGACCCCGCCCCTTCCCATTCACTCCTAGTCCACAGTCCCAATGACCCCAGCCCTTCCCTTTCACTCCCAATGAACCACACCCTTCCCATTCACCCCAATGAACCTCACCCCTTCCCATTCACTCCTAGTCCACTGTCCCAATGACCCCACCTCTTCCCATTCACTCCTAGTCCACATTCCCAATGACACCGCCCCTTCCCATTCACTCCCAATGAATCCCACCCTTCCCATTCACTCCCAATGATCCCCACCCTTCCCATTCACTCCCAATGACCCCACCCTTCCCATTCACTCCCAATGAACCCTACCCCTTCCCATTCACTCCTAGTCCACAGTCCCATTGACCCCACCCCTTCCCATTCACTCCTAGTCCACAGTCCCAATGACCCCACCCCTTCCCATTCACTCCTAGTCCACAGTCCCAATGACCCCACGCCTTCCCATTCACTCCTAGTCCACAGTCCCAATGACCCCACCCCTTCCCATTCACTCCTAGTCCACAGTCCCAATGACCCTGCCCCTTCCCATTCATTCCCAATGAACCCCACCCCTTCCCATTCACTCCCAATGACCCCAGCCCTTCCCTTTCACTCCCAATGAACCTCACCCCTTCACATTCACTCCTAGTCCACAGTCCCAATGACCCCACCCCTTCCCATTCACTCCCAATAACCCCACTCCTTCCCATTCACCCCAATGAACCTCACCCCTTCCCATTCACTCCCAATGAACCCCACCCCTTCTCATTCACTCCTAGTCCACACTCCCAATGACCCCAGCCCTTCCCTTTCACTCCCAATGAACCTCACCACTTCACATTCACTCCTAGTCCACAGTCCCAATGACCCCACCCCTTCCCATTCACTCCCAATAACCCCACTCCTTCCCATTCACCCCAATGAACCTCACCCCTTCCCATTCACTCCCAATGAACCCCACCCCTTCTCATTCACTCCTAGTCCACAGTCCCAATGACCCCAGCCCTTCCCTTTCACTCCCAATGAACCTCACCCCTTCACATTCACTCCTAGTCCACAGTCCCAATGACCCCACTCCTTCCCATTCAACCAATGAACCTCACCCCTTCCCATTCACTCCTAGACCACAGTCCCAATGACCCCAGCCCTTCCCTTTCACTCCCAATGAACCACACCCTTCCCATTCACCCCAATGAACCTCACCCCTTCACATTCACTACTAGTCCACAGTCCCAATAACCCCACCCCTTCCCATTCACTCCGTCCACAGTTCCAATGACCCCACCCCTTCCCATTCACTCCCAATAAGCCCACTCCTTCCCATTCACTCCTAGTCCACAGTCCCAATGACCCCACCCCTTCCCATTTACTCCCAGTGGTACCTCACCCTTCCCATTCACTCCCAATGAACCCAACCCTTCCCATTCACCCCAATGAACCCCAGCCTTCCCATTCACTCCCAATAACCCCACCCTTTCCCATTCACTCCGTCCACAGTCCCAATGACCCCACCCCTTCCCATTTACTCCCAGAGGTACCTCACCCTTCCCATTCACTCCCAATGAACCCCACCCTTTCCATTCACCCCAATGAACCCCAGCCTTCCCATTCACTCCGTCCACAGTCCCAATGACCCCACCCCTTCCCATTTACTCTCAGTGGTACCTCACCCTTCCCATTCACTCCCAATGAACACCACCCTTCCCATTCACCCCAATGAACCCCAGCCTTCCCATTCACTCCCAATAACCCCACCCTTTCCCATTCACTCCTTGTCCACAGTCCCAATGACCCCACGCCTTCCCATTCACTCCTAGTCCACAGTCCCAATGACCATACCCCCTCCCATTCACTCCTAGTCCACAGTCCCAATGACCCCACCCCTTCCCATTCACTCCCAATAACCCCACTCCTTCCCATTCACCCCAATGAACCTCACCCCTTCCCATTCACTCCCAATGAACCCCACCCCTTCTCATTCACTCCTAGTCCACAGTCCCAATGACCCCGCCCCTTCCCATTCACTCCCAATGAACCTCACCCCTTCACATTCACTCCTAGTCCACAGTCCCAATGACCCCACCCCTTCCCATTCACTCCCAATAACCCCACCCTTCCCATTCACCCCAATGAACCTCACCCCTTCCCATTCACTCCTAGACCACAGTCCCAATGACCCCGCCCCTTCCCATTCACTCCTAGTCCACAGTCCCAATGACCCCAGCCCTTCCCTTTCACTCCCAATGAACCACACCCTTCCCATTCACCCCAATGAACCTCACCCCTTCACATTCACTACTAGTCCACAGTCCCAATAACCCCACCCCTTCCCATTCACTCCGTCCACAGTTCCAATGACCCCACCCCTTCCCATTCACTCCCAATAAGCCCACTCCCTCCCATTCACTCCTAGTCCACAGTCCCAATGACTCCACCCCTTCCCATTTACTCCCAGTGGTACCTCACCCTTCCCATTCACTCCCAATGAACCCAACCCTTCCCATTCACCCCAATGAACCCCAGCCTTCCCATTCACTCCCAATAACCCCACCCTTTCCCATTCACTCCGTCCACCGTCCCAATGACCCCACCCCTTCCCATTTACTCCCAGTGGTACCTCACCCTTCCCATTCACTCCCAATGAACACCACCCTTCCCATTCACCCCAATGAACCCCAGCCTTCCCATTCACTCCCAATAACCCCACCCTTTCCCATTCACTCCTTGTCCACAGTCCCAATGACCCCACGCCTTCCCATTCACTCCTAGTCCACAGTCCCAATGACCCCAGCCCTTCCCTTTCACTCCCAATGAACCTCACCCCTTCACATTCACTCCTAGTCCACAGTCCCAATGACCCCACCCCTTCCCATTCACTCCCAATAACCCCACTCCTTCCCATTCACCCCAATGAACCTCACCCCTTCCCATTCACTCCCAATGAACCCCACCCCTTCTCATTCACTCCTAGTCCACAGTCCCAATGACCCCAGCCCTTCCCTTTCACTCCCAATGAACCTCACCCCTTCACATTCACTCCTAGTCCACAGTCCCAATGACCCCACTCCTTCCCATTCACCCCAATGAACCTCACCCCTTCCCATTCACTCCCAATAACCCCACCCTTCCCATTCACCCCAATGAACCTCACCCCTTCCCATTCACTCCTAGACCACAGTCCCAATGACCCCGCCCCTTCCCATTCACTCCCAATAACCCCACTCCTTCCCATTCACCCCAATGAACCTCACCCCTTCCCATTCACTCCTAGACCACAGTCCCAATGACCCCGCCCCTTCCCATTCACTCCTAGTCCACAGTCCCAATGACCCCAGCCCTTCCCTTTCACTCCCAATGAACCACACCCTTCCCATTCACCCCAATGAACCTCACCCCTTCACATTCACTACTAGTCCACAGTCCCAATAACCCCACCCCTTCCCATTCACTCCGTCCACAGTTCCAATGACCCCACCCTTTCCCATTCACTCCCAATAAGCCCACTCCTTCCCATTCACTCCTAGTCCACAGTCCCAATGACCCCACCCCTTCCCATTTACTCCCAGTGGTACCTCACCCTTCCCATTCACTCCCAATGAACCCAACCCTTCCCATTCACCCCAATGAACCCCAGCCTTCCCATTCACTCCCAATAACCCCACCCTTTCCCATTCACTCCGTCCACCGTCCCAATGACCCCACCCCTTCCCATTTACTCCCAGTGGTACCTCACCCTTCCCATTCACTCCCAATGAACCCCACCCTTTCCATTCACCCCAATGAACCCCAGCCTTCCCATTCACTCCGTCCACAGTCCCAATGACCCCACCCCTTCCCATTTACTCCCAGTGGTACCCCACCCTTCACATTCACTCCCAATGAACCCCACCCCTTCCCATTCACTCCTAGTCCACAGTCCCAATAACCCCACCCCTTCCCATCCACTCCTAGTTCACAGTCCCAATGACCCCACCCCTTCCCATTCACTCCTAGTCCACAGTCCCAATGACCCCACCCCTTCCCATTCACTCCTAGTCCACAGTCCCAATGACCCCGCCCCTTCCCATTCAATCCCAATGAATCCCACCCTTCCCATTCACTCCCAATGAACCCCACCCTTCCCATTCACTCCCAATGACCCCACCCTTCCCATTCACTCCCAATGAATCCCATCCTTCCCATGCACTCCCAATGAACCCCACCCCTTCCCATTCACTCCTAGTCCACAGTCTCAATGACCCCACGCCTTCCCATTCACTCCTAGTCCACAGTCCCAATGACCCCGCCCCTTCCCATTCACTCCTAGTCCACAGTCCCAATGACCCCAGCCCTTCCCATTCACTCCTAGTCCACAGTCCCAATGACCCCGCCCCTTCCCATTCACTCCTAGTCCACAGTCCCAATGACCCCAGCCCTTCCCTTTCACTCCCAATGAACCACACCCTTCCCATTCACCCCAATGAACCTCACCCCTTCCCATTCACTCCTAGTCCACTGTCCCAATGACCCCACCTCTTCCCATTCACTCCTAGTCCACATTCCCAATGACACCGCCCCTTCCCATTCACTCCCAATGAATCCCACCCTTCCCATTCACTCCCAATGATCCCCACCCTTCCCATTCACTCCCAATGACCCCACCCTTCCCATTCACTCCCAATGAACCCTACCCCTTCCCATTCACTCCTAGTCCACAGTCCCATTGACCCCACCCCTTCCCATTCACTCCTAGTCCACAGTCCCAATGACCCCACCCCTTCCCATTCACTCCTAGTCCACAGTCCCAATGACCCCACGCCTTCCCATTCACTCCTAGTCCACAGTCCCAATGACCCCAGCCCTTCCCATTTACTCCCAGTGGTACCTCACCCTTCCCATTCACTCCCAATGAACCCCACCCTTTCCATTCACCCCAATGAACCCCAGCCTTCCCATTCACTCCGTCCACAGTCCCAATGACCCCACCCCTTCACATTTACTCTCAGTGGTACCTCACCCTTCCCATTCACTCCCAATGAACCCAACCCTTCCCATTCACCCCAATGAACCCCAGCCTTCCCATTCACTCCCAATAACCCCACCCTTTCCCATTCACTCCGTCCACCGTCCCAATGACCCCACCCCTTCCCATTTACTCCCAGTGGTACCTCACCCTTCCCATTCACTCCCAATGAACCCCACCCTTTCCATTCACCCCAATGAACCCCAGCCTTCTCATTCACTCCGTCCACAGTCCCAATGACCCCACCCCTTCCCATTTACTCTCAGTGGTACCTCACCCTTCCCAATCACTCCCAATGAACACCACCCTTCCCATTCACCCCAATGAACACCACCCTTCCCATTCACTCCCAATGAACCCCACCCTTCCCATTCACTCTGTCCACAGTCCCAATGACCCCACCCTTCCCATTCACTCCCAATGAACCCCACCCCTTCCCATTCACTCCTAGTCCACAGTCCCAATGACCCCGCCCCTTCCCATTCACCCCGTCCACAGTCCCAATGACCCCACCCCTTCCCATTCACTCCCAATGAATCCCACCCTTCCCATTCACTCCCAATGAATCCCACCCTTCCCATTCACTCCCAATGAACCTCACCCCTTCACATTCACTCCTAGTCCACAGTCCCAATGACCCCACCCCTTCCCATTCACTCCCAATAACCCCACCCTTCCCATTCACCCCAATGAACCTCACCCCTTCCCATTCACTCCTAGACCACAGTCCCAATGACCCCGCCCCTTCCCATTCACTCCCAATAACCCCACTCCTTCCCATTCACCCCAATGAACATCACCCCTTCCCATTCACTCCTAGACCACAGTACCAATGACCCCGCCCCTTCCCATTCACTCCTAGTCCACAGTCCCAATGACCCCAGCCCTTCCCTTTCACTCCCAATGAACCACACCCTTCCCATTCACCCCAATGAACCTCACCCCTTCACATTCACTACTAGTCCACAGTCCCAATAACCCCACCCCTTCCCATTCACTCCGTCCACAGTTCCAATGACCCCACCCTTTCCCATTCACTCCCAATAAGCCCACTCCTTCCCATTCACTCCTAGTCCACAGTCCCAATGACCCCACCCCTTCCCATTTACTCCCAGTGGTACCTCACCCTTCCCATTCACTCCCAATGAACCCAACCCTTCCCATTCACCCCAATGAACCCCAGCCTTCCCATTCACTCCCAATAACCCCACCCTTTCCCATTCACTCCGTCCACCGTCCCAATGACCCCACCCCTTCCCATTTACTCCCAGTGGTACCTCACCCTTCCCATTCACTCCCAATGAACCCCACCCTTTCCATTCACCCCAATGAACCCCAGCCTTCCCATTCACTCCGTCCACAGTCCCAATGACCCCACCCCTTCCCATTTACTCTCAGTGGTACCTCACCCTTCCCAATCACTCCCAATGAACACCACCCTTCCCATTCACCCCAATGAACCCCAGCCTTCCCATTCACTCCCAATAACCCCACCCTTTCCCATTCACTCCGTCCACAGTCCCAATGACCCCACCCCTTCCCATTCACTCCTAGTCCACAGTCCCAATGACCGCACGTCTTCCCATTCACTCCTAGTCCACAGTCCCAATGAACCCGCCCCTTCCCATTCACCCCGTCCACAGTCCCAATGACCCCACCCCTTCCCATTCACTCCCAATGAATCCCACCCTTCCCATTCACTCCCAATGAACCCCACCCTTCCCATTCACTCTGTCCACAGTCCCAATGACCCCACCCCTTCCCATTCACTCCCAATGAACCCCACCCCTTCCCATTCACTCCCAATGAATCCCACCCTTCCCATTCACTCCCAATGAACCTCACCCCTTCACATTCACTCCTAGTCCACAGTCCCAATGACCCCACCCCTTCCCATTCACTCCCAATAACCCCACCCTTCCCATTCACCCCAATGAACCTCACCCCTTCCCATTCACTCCTAGACCACAGTCCCAATGACCCCGCCCCTTCCCATTCACTCCCAATAACCCCACTCCTTCCCATTCACCCCAATGAACCTCACCCCTTCCCATTCACTCCTAGACCACAGTACCAATGACCCCGCCCCTTCCCATTCACTCCTAGTCCACAGTCCCAATGACCCCAGCCCTTCCCTTTCACTCCCAATGAACCACACCCTTCCCATTCACCCCAATGAACCTCACCCCTTCACATTCACTACTAGTCCACAGTCCCAATAACCCCACCCCTTCCCATTCACTCCGTCCACAGTTCCAATGACCCCACCCTTTCCCATTCACTCCCAATAAGCCCACTCCTTCCCATTCACTCCTAGTCCACAGTCCCAATGACCCCACCCCTTCCCATTTACTCCCAGTGGTACCTCACCCTTCCCATTCACTCCCAATGAACCCAACCCTTCCCATTCACCCCAATGAACCCCAGCCTTCCCATTCACTCCCAATAACCCCACCCTTTCCCATTCACTCCGTCCACCGTCCCAATGACCCCACCCCTTCCCATTTACTCCCAGTGGTACCTCACCCTTCCCATTCACTCCCAATGAACCCCACCCTTTCCATTCACCCCAATGAACCCCAGCCTTCCCATTCACTCCGTCCACAGTCCCAATGACCCCACCCCTTCCCATTTACTCTCAGTGGTACCTCACCCTTCCCAATCACTCCCAATGAACACCACCCTTCCCATTCACCCCAATGAACCCCAGCCTTCCCATTCACTCCCAATAACCCCACCCTTTCCCATTCACTCCGTCCACAGTCCCAATGACCCCACCCCTTCCCATTCACTCCTAGTCCACAGTCCCAATGACCGCACGTCTTCCCATTCACTCCTAGTCCACAGTCCCAATGAACCTGCCCCTTCCCATTCACCCCGTCCACAGTCCCAATGACCCCACCCCTTCCCATTCACTCCCAATGAATCCCACCCTTCCCATTCACTCCCAATGAACCCCACCCTTCCCATTCACTCTGTCCACAGTCCCAATGACCCCACCCTTCCCATTCACTCCCAATGAACCCCACCTCTTCCCATTCACTCCTAGTCCACAGTCCCAATGACCCCGCCCCTTCCCATTCACCCCGTCCACAGTCCCAATGACCCCACCCCTTCCCATTCACTCCCAATGAATCCCACCCTTCCCATTCACTCCCAATGAATCCCACCCTTCCCATTCACTCCCAATGAACCCCACCCTTCAAATTCACTCTGTCCACAGTCCCAATGACCCCACCCTTCCCATTCACTCCCAATGAACCCCACCCCTTCCCATTCACTCCTAGTCCAAAGTCCCAATGACCCCGCCCTTTCCCATTCACTCCTAGTCCACAGTCCCAATGACCCCAGCCCTTCCCATTTACTCCCAGTGGTACCTCACCCTTCCCATTCACTCCCAATGAACCCCACCCTTTCCATTCACCCCAATGAACCCCAGCCTTCCCATTCACTCCGTCCACAGTCCCAATGACCCCACCCCTTCACATTTACTCTCAGTGGTACCTCACCCTTCCCATTCACTCCCAATGAACACCACCCTTCCCATTCACCCCAATGAACCCCAGCCTTCCCATTCACTCCCAATAACCCCACCCTTTCCCATTCACTCCTAGTCCACAGTCCCAATGACCGCACGTCTTCCCATTCACTCCTAGTCCACAGTCCCAATGACCCCACCCCTTCCCATTCACTCCTAGTCCACAGTCCCAATGACCCCAGCCCTTCCCTTTCACTCCCAATGAACCTCACCTCTTCACATTCACTCCTAGTCCACAGTCCCAATGATCCCAACCCTTCCCATTCACTCCCAATAACCCCACTCCTTCCCATTCACCCCAATGAACCTCACCCCTTCCCATTCACTCCCAATGAACCCCACCCCTTCTCATTCACTCCTAGTCCACAGTCCCAATGACCCCAGCCCTTCCACTTCACTCCCAATCAACCTCACCCCTTCACATTCACTCCTAGTCCACAGTCCCAATGACCCCACCCCTTCCCATTCACTCCCAATGAACCCCACCCCTTTCCATTCACTCCTAGTCCACAGTCCCAATGACCCCACGCCTTCCCATTCACTCCTAGTCCACAGTCCCAATGACCCCGCCCCTTCCCATTCACTCCGTCCACAGTCCCAATGACCCCACCCCTTCCCATTCACTCCCAATGAATCCCACCCTTCCCATTCACCCCAATGAACCTCACCCCTTCCCATTCACTCCTAGTCCACAGTCCCAATGACCCCACCCCTTCCCATTCACTCCCAATAACCTCACTCCTTCCTATTCACTCCTAGTCCACAGTCCCAATGACCCCAACCCTTCCCATTCACTCCGTCCACAGTTCCAATGACCCCACCCTTTCCCATTCACTCCCAATAAGCCCACTCCTTCTCATTCACTCCTAGTCCACAGTCCCAATGACCCCACCCCTTCCCATTTACTCCCAGTGGTACCTCACCCTTCCCATTCACCCCAATGAACCCCAGCCTTCCCATTCACTCCCAATAACCCCACCCTTTCCCATTCACTCCGTCCACCGTCCCAATGACCCCACCCCTTCCCATTTACTCCCAGTGGTACCTCACCCTTCCCATTCACTCCCAATGAACCCCACCCTTTCCATTCACCCCAATGAACCCCAGCCTTCCCATTCACTCCGTCCACAGTCCCAATGACCCCACCCCTTCCCATTTACTCTCAGTGGTACCTCACCCTTCCCAATCACTCCCAATGAACACCACCCTTCCCATTCACCCCAATGAACCCCAGCCTTCCCATTCACTCCCAATAACCCCACCCTTTCCCATTCACTCCGTCCACAGTCCCAATGACCCCACCCCTTCCCATTCACTCCTAGTCCACAGTCCCAATGACCGCACGTCTTCCCATTCACTCCTAGTCCACAGTCCCAATGAACCCGCCCCTTCCCATTCACCCCGTCCACAGTCCCAATGACCCCACCCCTTCCCATTCACTCCCAATGAATCCCACCCTTCCCATTCACTCCCAATGAACCCCACCCTTCCCATTCACCCCGTCCACAGTCCCAATGACCCCACCCCTTCCCATTCACTCCCAATGAATCCCACCCTTCCCATTCACTCCCAATGAATCCCACCCTTCCCATTCACTCCCAATGAACCCCACCCTTCAAATTCACTCTGTCCACAGTCCCAATGACCCCACCCTTCCCATTCACTCCCAATGAACCCCACCCCTTCCCATTCACTCCTAGTCCAAAGTCCCAATGACCCCGCCCTTTCCCATTCACTCCTAGTCCACAGTCCCAATGACCCCAGCCCTTCCCATTTACTCCCAGTGGTACCTCACCCTTCCCATTCACTCCCAATGAACCCCACCCTTTCCATTCACCCCAATGAACCCCAGCCTTCCCATTCACTCCGTCCACAGTCCCAATGACCCCACCCCTTCACATTTACTCTCAGTGGTACCTCACCCTTCCCATTCACTCCCAATGAACACCACCCTTCCCATTCACCCCAATGAACCCCAGCCTTCCCATTCACTCCCAATAACCCCACCCTTTCCCATTCACTCCTAGTCCACAGTCCCAATGACCGCACGTCTTCCCATTCACTCCTAGTCCACAGTCCCAATGACCCCACCCCTTCCCATTCACTCCTAGTCCACAGTCCCAATGACCCCAGCCCTTCCCTTTCACTCCCAATGAACCTCACCTCTTCACATTCACTCCTAGTCCACAGTCCCAATGATCCCAACCCTTCCCATTCACTCCCAATAACCCCACTCCTTCCCATTCACCCCAATGAACCTCACCCCTTCCCATTCACTCCCAATGAACCCCACCCCTTCTCATTCACTCCTAGTCCACAGTCCCAATGACCCCAGCCCTTCCACTTCACTCCCAATCAACCTCACCCCTTCACATTCACTCCTAGTCCACAGTCCCAATGACCCCACCCCTTCCCATTCACTCCCAATGAACCCCACCCCTTTCCATTCACTCCTAGTCCACAGTCCCAATGACCCCACGCCTTCCCATTCACTCCTAGTCCACAGTCCCAATGACCCCGCCCCTTCCCATTCACTCCGTCCACAGTCCCAATGACCCCACCCCTTCCCATTCACTCCCAATGAATCCCACCCTTCCCATTCACCCCAATGAACCTCACCCCTTCCCATTCACTCCTAGTCCACAGTCCCAATGACCCCACCCCTTCCCATTCACTCCCAATAACCTCACTCCTTCCTATTCACTCCTAGTCCACAGTCCCAATGACCCCAACCCTTCCCATTCACTCCTAGTCCACAGTCCCAATGACCCCACCCTTCCCATTCACTCCCAATGAACCCCACCCTTTCCATTCACCCCAATGAACCCCACCCTTCCCATTCATCCCAATGAACCCCAGCCTTCCCATTCACTCCCAATAACCCCACCCCTTCCCATTCACTCCCAATAACCCCACCCCTTCCCATTCACTCCTTGTCCACAGTCCCAATAACCCCACTCCTTCCCATTCACTCCTAGTCTACAGTCCCAATGACCCCACCCCTTCCCATTCACTCCCAATAACCCCACCCCTTCCCATTCACTCCTAGTCCACAGTCCCAATGACCCCGCCCCTTCCCATTCACTCCCAATGAACCCCACCCTTCCCATTCACCCCAATGAACCTCACCCTTCCCATTCACTCCTAGTCCACAGTCCCAATGACCCCGCCCCTTCCCATTCACTCCCAATGAACCCTACCTTTCCCATTCACCCCAGCCTTCCCATTCACTGCCAATAACCCCACCCCTTCCCATTTACTCCCAGTGTTACCCCACCCTTCCCATTCACTCCCAATGAACCCCACCCTTCCCATTCACTCTTTGTCCACAGTCCCAATGACCCCCACCCCTTCCCATTCACTCCTAGTCCACAGTCCCAATGACCCTGCCCCTTCCCATTCACTCCTAGTCCACAGTCCCAATGACCCCGCCCCTTCCCATTCACTCCCAATGAACCCCACCCCTTCCCATTCACTCCCATTGGTAGGCATGGTTTAAGGGTCGGCACAACATTGTGGGCCAAAGGGCCTGTACTGTGCTGTACTATTCTATGTTCTATGTTCTATTACCCCAGCCCTTCCCATTCACTCTCAGTCCACACTACCAATTGGACCCATCCTTACCATTCACTCCCAGTTGACACTCCGAATGGGCCAAATTAGCTTCCAATTCACTCCCAATCCAGACTCTCAATGGACATGACCCATTCCCATTCACTGCTGGTCCATATTCCTAATGGATCTGACCATCTCACACACACTCCCATTGGACACTTTCCATTTGGTCAATATACACTCTCTCTAGTAATCATCTCAGCTCTTTGGACTAAATCCCTTCAACCGATGTGTCTTTCCTTTTAGGTGGTCTCGTTTATCCCTCTGTGTGTGGGGTGGTCAGTGTCTGTCAGCTGGACGGAATTATGAGGTCAGCTACGTGTTTGCAGAGAGGGGTTTGGGACACCTCACTGGCAGGTCTGTAATCAGAGGCCAGGCTTTCCTGATTTACAGCCACCTTCTGCTGGTTTTGTGATTACTGTAATTTTGTATGCATACTCATTTACTTCCTTTAACTTAAAATTCCCCAGTGGGATCTGAACCCTCCTCTCTGGATCCAAGACCCAATAAATTAACCCTGGAAAGGGTGAGCAGTTTCAAGTTCCTGGGTGTCAACATCTCTGAAGATCTATTGAAGATCTGTCGTGGGCCCAACATGTTGATGCCATTACAAAAAGAAGGCATGACCATAAGATATAGGAACAGAATTAGGCCATTCAGCCCATCAAGTCTGCTCAGCCATTCCATCTTGGCTGATCCCAGATCCCTCTGAACCCCTTACAGCTGCCTTTGTTTCCCTCTTACCTTTGTTTTAAAAGTGTGCCCCTCAAATTTAAAGCTGTGCCCTCTAGTTTCCCCACCATAGGAAACATCCTCTCCACATCCACCCTATCTACTTACAACATTCGGTAGGTTTCAATGAGATCCCCCTGCATTCTTCTAAATTCCAGTGAGCACAGGCCCAAAGCTGCCAAACGCATCTCATATGTTAACCCCTTCATTCCTGGAATCATCCTCATGAGCCTCCTCTGGGCTCTCCAATGACAACACGTCCTTTCTAAGACATGGGCCCAGAACTGATGACAAAACTCCGTGCAGCCTGAATAGTGTCTTCTAAAGCTTCAGCATTATCTCCTTGTTCTTATATTCTATTCCCCTTGAAATAAACGCCAACATTGCATTTCCCTCCTTTACCACAGACTCAATGAGTCTTGCACGTGGACTCGTAAGTCCCTCGGCACCTCTGATCTTTGAAGCTTCTCCCCATTTAGATAATAGTCTGCACGATTGTCCCTTTTACCAAAATGCATTATCATACATTTCCCAACACTGTATTCCATCTGCCACTTTTTCCCCATTCTTCCAATTTGTCTCTGCTGCAATCTTACTGCTTCCTCAGCACTACCTACCCTTCCACCTGTCTTCATATCATCTGCAAACTTTACCACAAAACCACCAATTCCATTATCCAAATCACTGACAAATAATGTGAAAAATAACAGTCCCAGTACTGACCCTAAGGAACGCTACTAATCGGATGGCAGAGGGGAAGAAGCTGTTCCTGAATCGCTGAGTGTGTGCCTTCAGGCTTCTGTACCTCCTACCTGATGGTAACTGAGAAAACGGCATGCCCTGGGTGCTGGAGGTCTTTAATAATGGTTGCTGTCTTTCTGAGACACCGCTCCTTGAAGATATCCTGGGTACTTTGTAGGCTAGTACCCAAGATGACTAAATTTACAACATTCTGCAGCTTCTTTTGATCCTGTGCAGAAGCCCTTCCATACCAGACAGTGATGCAGCCTGTCAGAATGCTCTCCACAGTACAACAATAGAAGTTTTTGAGTGTATTTGCTGACATACCAAATCTCTTCAAACTCCTAATGAAGTATAGCCGCTGTCTTGCCTTCTTTATAACTGCATTAGTATGTTGGAACCAGGTCAGATCCTCAGAGATCTTGACACCCAGAAACATGAAGTTGCCCACTCTCTCCACTTCTGATCCCTCTATGAGGATTGGTATGTGCTCCTTCGGTTAGGTTAAGCTAATTGGCCTACAATTTCCTTTGTTTTGCCTTCCTCCCTTCTTGAAGAGTGGAGTGACATTTGCGATCTGCCAGTCCTCTGGAACCATGTCAGGATCAAGTGATTCTTGAAAGATCATGACCAATGCATCCATCATCTCTTCAGCAACCTCTCTCAGGACTCTCATGACAGTGGCTATATTTCATTAGGAGTTTGAAGAAACTTGGTATGTCACCAAGGACTTTCAAAAATTTCTACAGATGTACTGTGGCAAGAATTCCAACTGGTTGCATGACTGTCAGGTACGGAGGGACCACTGCACGGGACTGGGAAAAGCCCATGAAAGTTGTAAACTCAACCAGCTCCATCATGGACACTAGCCTCCCCAGCACTGAGGATATCTTCAAAAGGCAATGCGTCAAAAAGCGACATCCATCATTAAGGACCCCCATCACCCAGGACATGCCCAATTCTCATTGCTACCATTAGGGAAGAGGTACAGGAGCCTGAAGACCCACACTCAATGATTCAGGAACAGCTTTTTCCCCTCTGACCTCAGGTTTCTGAATGGACAATGAACCCTTGACCATTACCTCACTTTTTTGCCTCTCTTTTTGCTCTGCTTATTTAATTATATAAACATATACATATATACAGTGGATTCCAGTTAACTGGGACACATTGGGACCAGTACATTTTGGTCCAAATCAGTGGCTGACCCAATTAGCTGAAATTTCATGGAACTAGTTAAAAAGGTATAAAAAAGACAAACTACTGTTTAACCGAGTAACTAATTAAGTATTTAAATGAAATACAGAACAAATTAGAACACTACCAGTACCACTGCCGATGTGTCCATTGTATCCGGTGATGACAGGAAACCTGTGCAGGAGAATTTCTGGTGGAAAAGCTGTTGCACTGGGACGAGCCAGTCGCTCAACTTCAGAGGCCCAGGTCCAATGGGACGCGTAGTCATCATAACTTGTGTCTTCCTTCGACATCTCCTCTTCCTCGTCTTGCCCTTTGCTCTCCATGGAACGTTGTAGAACCACCTTCCTGGCCATTGGATCTCCCTGTAGGTCTTGTCCGCCGGAGCTGACTTCGCATGCCAGGACCAGCATGTCCCAATCTCACCAGGGTATGAGATCCATCGGCTGTCCTCACCTGGTCTGGCCTACCTGTCAAGGTGTGGCTGCTGTCACATGCAAAACGTTGAGCTGAGCTGAGCGTCCAGTGGGGACCAAAGATAACATTCAGGATGTTATCTACCTCCAAATTCTTCAAAGTACCTAACTTGTTGAAATAGTGAATTGTTTCATTTTCACTCCCAGCCATTTCTAGAATCTCCAAGCCTGAATGTTTGAAACTGCAGTGAGCAAAATGGTTCTGAATTGTCTTATTTCTCACCAACTATCAGTGACAAAAATCACTGCTTTCTGACCACAAGCACATACTATTTTAAAACCGTTCTCTCTAAGCCCATTGCAGTGCATGCAAGACTAAGGCTAGTAATTTTTATAAAATTTCTCACTATATATATTTCTTATTGTAATTTATAGCATCTTTATGTAGTGCACTGTAATACCACCACTAAACAACAAACTTCACCACATATGTCGGTGATATTAAACCTGATTCTGAACACACCCAGTGACTTGGGAACTTGTTACATTCAGATGACAAACCATCTAAGATCTTCTGGGGCAACTGGAATGGAAAACCTTCCAGGCAAAGGGTCACTGCACCAATCCAGTTGGATCTGGACTCTCCCCTGCAGATCTGTGTGAGTTAATGCCCTGCCTGAATCTGAGAGATGACAGTAATTTTGATCACAATGCCTAGACCACTCTACCTTTCACCTGCAGACAATTGATCAAACACTTACACCTTCCAATCAGAAAGGCTCACCTCTTTGCCCAAGTTCAAAGAAAATTTATTATTAAAGTCCTCTACATCACATTTAGTACCCGGGATTCATTTTCTTGCAGGCATTCACAGTACCAATGAAAAAACTACACACAAAGACAGACAAACGGCCAACGTGCTATGATAAACTATGCAGATACCAACACGCAGATAGATAGATGCGGAGTACTGAGAATGAGTTGTCGAAGCCTTGAAAGTGAGTCCATGTGTTGTGGAATCAGTTCAGAGTTGCGAGTGAGTGAGTGAAGTTATCCGCGCCGGTTCAGGAGCCTGATGGTTGTACGGTAATCACTGTTCCTGGCCTGCTGGTGTTCCTGTACCTCCTGCCCAATGGCAGCAACTACCCGACCCCCGTCGGTACTGTTTGCATGTACGCCGCTGCAAACCTGCCCCCTAACAGCCCGCTCTAACGCTCAACAGTGGCTGTCACCCGTCACTGTGGCGTTTCAGTGTGGACATCCAGCTTAAACTCGGGCCGTTTAACCCTGGCTTTCACAAACTTTGAACCCCCAGGGCATCTTTATCTCTCCGGCAATCACTTTGGTGTCGGGGCTCCCACCCGTTAAATCCGTTCATCGGCTGACCCGACTCCCGCAAAGCCAGCCTCTGCCAGCACCCTGCACCCTGCGCTCGGCTTTACCTCCCCTTTTGTCTCGCCGGTATCTGCCGTGACGTGACACCTCCGAACCGAGCAGCCTCTCTGTACCGCGGGACTGCAGACAGCAACGTGGCTGAGAAAGTGATCGCTCCGCAGGGGTCCCAGCTAAAAATAACTCGGCTTCCTGTCCACGCAGGCACAGAAAAACTCTCGTTCCAGCGGGGAAGGCTCGGGATCACAGACCGCTCCCACCTCCCAGCAGACCATCATACGCCAAGACCGGAACACTAGGCGGAGTGCAGGCCATTCGGCCCGTCGAACCTGCTCCGCCATTCGGCCCGTCGAACCTGCTCCGATTTATTGTCCCTCTCAAACCCATTCCCTCGCCTCTCCCTGTCATCTTTGACACTCTGACTAATGCCCAATAATGTGGCCTCCATAACGTCTATGACAATGAATTCCACAGATTCACCACCTTATCTCTCACTTCCTTTGGATTCTGAGGTTGTGCCTCTGGTCCTAGACTCCCCCACTATAGGAAACATCCTCTCCACATCCACTCTATCTGTGGCCTCTGGTCCTAGACTCCCCCACTATAGGAAACATCCTCTCCACAACCACTCTATCCGTGTCCTCTGGTCCTAGACTCCCCCACTATAGGAAACATCCTCTCCACACCCACTCTATCTGTGTCCTCTGGTCCTAGACTCCCCCACTATAGGAAACATCCTCTCCACACCCACTCTATCTGTGTCCTCTGGTCCTGGACTCCCCCACTATAGGAAACATCCTCTCCACATCCACTCTGTCTATGTCCTCTGGTCCTGGACTCCCCCACTATAGGAAACATCCTCTCCACATCCACTCTATCTGTGTCCTCTGGTCCTGGACTCCCCCCACTATAGGAAACATCCTCTCCACATCCACTCTATCTGTGTCCTCTGGTCCTAGACTCCCCCACTATAGGAAACATCCTCTCCACATCCACTCTATCTGTGTCCTCTGGTCCTGGACTCCCCCACTATAGGAAACATCCTCTCCACATCCACTCTATCTGTGTCCTCTGGTCCTGGACTCCCCCACTATAGGAAACATCCTCTCCACATCCACTCTATCTGTGTCCTCTGGTCCTAGACTCCCCAACTATAGGAAACATCCTCTCCACATCCACTCTATCTGTGTCCTCTGGTCCTAGACTCCCTCACTATAGGAAACATTCTCTCCACACCCACTCTATCTGTGTCTGGTCCGGGACTCCCCCACTATAGGAAACATCCTCTCCACATCCACTCTATCTGTGTCCTCTGGTCCTGGACTCCCCCACTATAGGAAACATCCTCTCCACATCCACTCTATCTGTGTCCTCTGGTCCTGGACTCCCCCACTATAGGAAACATCCTCTCCACATCCACTCTATCTGTGTCCTCTGGTCCTGGACTCCCCCACTATAGGAAACATCCTCTCCACATTCACTCTATCTGTGTCCTCTGGTCCTGGACTCCCCCACTATAGGAAACATCCTCTCCACATCCACTCTATCTGTGTCCTCTGGTCCTAGACTCCCCCACTATAGGAAACATCCTCTCCACATCCACTCTATCTGTGTCCTCTGGTCCTAGACTCCCTCACTATAGGAAACATCCTCTCCACATCCACTCTATCTGTGTCCTCTGGTCCTGGACTCCCCCACTATAGGAAACATCCTCTCCACATCCACTCTATCTGTGTCCTCTGGTCCTAGACTCCCCCACTATAGGAAACATCCTCTCCACATCCACTCTATCTGTGTCCTCTGGTCCTAGACTCCCTCACTATAGGAAACATTCTCTCCACACCCACTCTATCTGTGTCCTCTGGTCCTAGACTCCCTCACTATAGGAAACATCCTCTCCACACCCACTCTATCCAGGTCTTTCAATGAGATCCCCCGCATTCTTCCAAACTCCACCGAGTATAGGCCCAGAGCCATCAAATGTGCCTTCTATGTTAACCCTTTCATTCCCAGGATCTATAACCACCCATGGCCCCCTTCTGAGGGAAACACATCTTTTCTTAGATAAGGAGCCCAAAACTGCTGACAATACTCCAAGTGTGGTCTGATCAATGCCCTATAAACCCTCATCATTATACCCTTGTTTTTATTTTCTAGTCCCCTCGAAAGGAATTCTAACATTGCAACACACACAAGTTGTTGGAGGATTTCAGCAGGTCAGGCAGCATCTACAGAGGGTAACGGTGAATGGGTGTTTCTCGGAATGGCAGGTGGTGACTAGTGGGATGCCACAGGGCTTGGTATTGGGACCACAGCTGTTTACCATTTACGCTAACGATTTGGATGAAGGCATAGAAAATAACATCAGCAAATTTGCTGATGATACTAAGCTGGGTGGCAGTGTGACATGTGATGAGGATGTTAGGAGAATTCAGGGTGACTTGGATAGGCTGGGTGAGTGGGCAGATACTTGGCAGATGGCGTTTAATGGGAATAAGTGTGAGGTTATCGACTTTGGGAGTAAGAACAGGAAGGCAGATTATTATCTGAACGGTATAGAGTTGGGTAAGGGAGAAATACAAAGAGATCTAGGAGTCCTTGTTCATCAGTCACTGAAGGTGAATGAGCAAGTGCAGCAGGCAGTGAAGAAGGCTAATGGAATGTTGGCCTTTATTACAAAGGGAATTGAGTACAAGAGCAAGGAAATCCTCTTGCATTTGTACAGAGCCCTGGTGAGACCACACCTGGAGTATTGTGTACAGTTTTGGTCTCCAGGGTTAAGGAAGGACATCCTGGCTGTAGAGGAAGTGCAGCATAGGTTAATTCCTGGGATGTCTGGACTGTCTTACGCAGAGAGGTTAGAGAGACTGGGCTTGTACACGCTGGAATTAAGGAGATTGAGAGGGGATCTGATTGAAACATATAAGATTATTAAGGGATTGGACAAGATAGAGGCAGGAAATATGTTCCAGATGCTGGGAGAGTCCAGTACCAGAGGGCATGGTTTGAGAATAAGGGGTAGGTCATTTAGGACAGAGTTAAGGAAAAACTTCTTCTCCCAGAGAGTTGTGGGGATCTGGAATGCACTGCCTCGGAAGGTAGTGGAAGCCAATTCTCTGGATGCTTTCAAGAAGGAGCTAGATAGGTATCTTATGGATAGGGGAATCAAGGGATATGGGGGCAAGACAGGAACCGGGTATTGATAGGAATTGATCAGCCATGATCTCAAAATGGCGGTGCAGGCTCGAAGGGCCGAATGGTCTACTTCTACACCTATTGTCTATTGTCTATTAACATTTCAGGTTCCCTGCCCCAAAATCGCATGTCAACTGTTTATTCCTGTCCATCAATGCTGCCTGACCTGCTGAGTTCCTCCAGCATTTTGTGTGTGGTTGCTCTGGATTTCCAGCATCTACAGAATCTCCTGTGTTTGTGATTCCAGCATTGTGTTTACCTTCCTAACGCAATTCAACCTACATTAACCTTTAAGGACTCCTGAACTAGGACTCCCAAGTCCCTTGGCACTTCCAATTTCTGAATTTCCTTCCCATTTGGAAAAAGTCTGCAGCATTAATCCTTCTTCCAAAGTGAATTTCCCCACACTTCCTTGTGCTCGATTGCACCCGCCACTTCTTTGCCCATTCTCCCAACAGTCTCCATGTCCTACAGAGTCACAGAGCACCACAGAACAGAAACAGGCCATTTGGCCCATGCCAGCCCAGTCTAACAGCACCTGGACAATACCCCTCCCATCCATGTACCTCTCCAAATTTCTCTTAAATTTTACAATTGATCTCACATCCAGCACTTCATGGGCAACTCGTTCCTCACTCTCACCACCGACCCAGTGAGGAAGAACCCCTCAGGTTTCCTTTGGGTATTTCACCTTTCACCCTAAAAGTACAAATGCCGACAGTGCTAAGAGGTAAGTTGTAACATGGAGGCAAAATTCAACAGGGGAAAGACTGCAGGGCTGAAGATGCTGTATTTAAAAGCACGTAGCATTCAGAATAAGGTGGATAAACTCAGAGCACAATTACAGATTGGTCAGTATGCCCTGGGCACAGATTGGTCAGTGTGCCCTGGGCATTACTAAGTTGTGGCTGAAAGAAGGTTATAGTTGGCAGCTGAACATCAAAGGATGTACTTTGTATTGAAAGGACAGGCGGGGGGCATAGGCAGTGGTGGGGCTCTGTTGGTAAGAGATGGAATTACATCTTTAGAAGGAGGAGACAGTGTCAGAAAATGTTGAATCTTTGTGGGTGGAGTTAAGAATCTGCAAGGGCAAAAAAAGACCATTATGGGAATCATATATCGGCCTCCACATAATAGACAAGACGGGAGGATAAGTTTGCAAAGGGAGCTGGAAAAGGCATGTAATAAGAGAACTGACCCAATTGTAATGGAGAACTTCAATATGCAAGAGGATTGGGAAAATCAGGTTGGTGTTGGATCACAAGAGAGGAAATTTGTTGAATGCCTGTGAATGGCTTTTTAAGAGCAGCTTGTGCTTGAGCCTATTTGGGGAAAGACCATCTTAGATTGGGTGTTGTGCAATAACCCAGATCTTATCAGGGAGCTTAATGTAAAGAAACACTTAGGAGGCAGTAATTTCATAATATGATTGAATTCATACTGCAGTTTGAGAGGGAGAAGCATAAGTCACAGGTATCAGGATCGCATTGGAATCAATGGAAACGAAGGGTCTCAGCCTGAAACGTCGACAGCGCTTCTCCTTATAGATGCTGCCTGGCCTGCTGTGATCCACCAGCATTTTGTGTGTGTTGTTTAAATTTCCAGCATCTGCAAATTTCCTCGTGTTTGCTCAATAATATAAAGCAGGGTATCAAGTGTTTTCCAGTTATATCAAGAGTTAAAGGGAGGTGAGAGTTTATATTGGACCACGAAAATGTTGCTGGTGAGGTGGTAATGGGGGGACAAAGAAATGGCAGATGAACTTAATGGGTACTTTGCATTAGTCTTCACTGTGGAAGACACGAGCAGTGTGACAGAGGTCCGTAAGTGTCAGGGAGCAGGAGTGAGTGCCATTGCTATTACAAAGGAAGAAGTGCTAGGCAAACTCAGAGGTCTTAAGGTGGATAAGTCACCTGGACCAGATAGACTACATCCCAGAGTCCTGAGAGGTTGCTGAAGAGATTACAGATGCTTTGGTCATGATCTTTGAAGAATCACTAGATTCTGGCTTGGTCCCGGAGGACTGAAAAATCGCAAATGTCACCACTCTTTAAGAAGGGAGGAAGGCAAAAGAGAGGAAATTATATGCCAGTTAGCCTAATTTCAGTGGTTCGGAAAGTGTTGGAGTCTATTATCAAGGACGATATTTCAGGGTTCTTGGAGACTAATAAAATAAGTCAAAGTCAGCATGGTTTCTGTGAAGGGAAATCTTGCCTGACAAATCTGTTAGAATTCTTCAAGGAAGTAACAAGTAGGGTGGACACAGGAGAGGTAGTGGATGTCATTTACTTGGATTTTCAGAATGCATTTGATAAAGTGCCACACATGAAACTGCTTAACAAGATAAAATCCTGTGGTGTTACAGGAAAGATACTGGCATGAATGGCTGACAGGCAGGAGGCAGTGAGTGGGAATAAAGGGGCCATTTCTGGTTGGCTGCCGGTGATTAGTGGTGTTCCTCAGGGGTCAGTATTGGGACTGCTACTTTTCACATTGTTTGTCAATGTTTTGGATGATGGAATTGATGGCTTTGTGGCAAAGTTTGTGGATGATACAAAGATAGGTGGAGGGGTAGGTAGTGCTGAGGAAGCAATGTGATTGCAGCAGGACTTAGACAAATTGGAAGAAGGGGCAAAAAAGTGGCAGATGGAATACAGCATTGGTAAATGTATGATAATGCATTTTGGTAAAAGGAACAATAGTGCAGACTATTATCTAAATGGGAAGGAGGTTCAAACATCAGAGGTGCAGAGGGACTTGGGAGTCATTGTGTAAGACTCCCAGAAGGTTAATTTACAGGTTGCATCTGTGGTAAAGAAGGCAAATGTAACATTGGTATTTATGTGACAGATGGAGAAGTGTCTGGTCATGCACTTTGGTAGAATTAGAATGAATAAAGGTGTAGATTATTTTCTAAATGGGGAGAAAATTCAGAAATCAGAAGAGTAAAGGGACAGGAGTTCCCGTGCAAGATTCCCTCATGGTGAACCAGCAGGTTAAGTTGGTGGTAAGGAAGGCAAATTGAGAGAACTGGAATATTGTCATCGGCCAAGTCAAAGGTGGTGATGAATCAGCATATTGGAGGGAGATTGAAAATCTGGCTGAGTGGTGCCACAACAACAACCTCTCACTCAGTGTCAGCAAGACCAAGGAGATGATATTGAGTTCAGGAGGCAGAAGCTGGAGGTCCAGGATCCAGTCATCACTGAGGGACCAGAGGTGGAGATGGTTAGCATTTTTGGTGTTGTCATTTCTGAGCATCTGTCCTGGGAGCAGCCATCAATGCCATTACCGAGCGAAGCACAGCACCTCCTCTGCTTAGAAGTTTCTGTAAATTTGACAGGTCATCTAATACTTTGGCGAACTTCTCTAGGTGTGTGCTTGAGAGTATATTGACTGGCTGCATCACAGCCTGGCTTGGAAACACCAATGTCCTTGGATGGAAAATCCTACAAAAAGTAGTGGATACGGCCCAGTCCATCACTAGTAAATCACTCCCCACATCTACATGAAATGCTCTCCAAGGAAAGCAGCATCCATCAACAGGGGCCCCACCACCCAGGCCGTGCTCTCTTCTCATTGCTGCCATCAGGAAGAAGGTCCAGGAGCCGCTCACCAGGGTCAGGAATTACTACTCCTCAACCATCAGGAACTTGAATCAGAGAGGGATAACTTTGCCCCATCACTGAACTGGACTCACTTTCAAAGACTCTTCATCTCACATTCACAATATTTATTCTTTTTATTGTATTTACACAGTTTGGTTTTTTTTTGTACATTAATTGTTTTCCAAACTGTTATGTTTGGTCTTTCATCGATTCTTGTCCTGCTGTGACTGCCTGCAAGAAAATGAATCTCAGGGTTATATATGGTGATATAAGTACTTAAGTAATAAATTTACTTTGAATATTAATAAAACAAGGATGTAATGCTGAGGCTTTATAAGGCACTTGGAGTATTGTGAGCAGATCTGGGCCCATTAATTATGAAAAGATGTGCTGACATTGAAGTGGGTCCAGAGGAGATTCATGAGATGATTCTGGGAACGAAAGGGTTAACATACGAGTGTTTGATGGCTCTGGGCCTGTACTCACTGGAGTTTAGAAGAATGGGGTTGGGGGGGGGGGGGGGGGTTGGTCTCATTAAAACCCAATGAATGTTGAAAAGCCTAGATAGAAAGATCGAAAACCTAAAGCACAAAACAAGCCCTTCAGCCCACAAAGCTGTGCCAAACATGTCCTTACCTTAGGAATTCCCTAGGGTTACCCATAGCACTCTATTTTTCTAAGCTCCATGTGCCTGTCCTGGAGCTCTTAAAAGACCCTATCGTATCTGCCTCCACCACCGTTGTCAACAGCCCATTCCACACGCTCACCACTCTCTGTGTAAAAAACTTACTCCTGACATCTCCTCTGTACCTACTTCCAAGCACTTTAAAACTGTGCAGTCTCGTGCTAGCCATTTCAGCCCTGGGGAAAAGCCTCTGATTATCCACATGATCAATGCCTCTCTTCATCTTATACACCTCTATCAGGTCACCTCTCATCCTCCGTCACTCCAAGGAAAAAAAGACTAAGTTCACTCAACCTATTCTCATAAGGAATGCTCCCCAATCCAGGCAATGTCCTTGTAAATCTCCTCTGCACCCTTTCTGTGGTTTCCACATCCTTCCTGTAGTGAGGCAACCAGAACTGAGCACTGTATTCCAAGTGGGGTCTGACCAGGGTCCTATATACCTCCACCATTACCTCTCAGCTCCTAAATTCAATTCCACGATTAATGAAGGCCAATACACCGTATGCTTTCTTAACCACAGAGTCAACCTGCGTAGATGCTTTGAGGGTCCTATGGACTCGGACCCCATGATCCCTCTGATCTTCCACACTGCCAAGAGTCTTACCATTAATACTATATACTGCCATCATATTTAACCTACCAAAATGAACCACCTCACACTTACCTGGGATGAACTCCATCTGCCACTTCTCAGCCCAGTTTTGCATCCTATCAATGTCCCACTGTAACCTCTGACAGCCCTCCCACACTATCCACAACACCTCCAACCTTTGTGTCATCAGCAAACTTACTAACCCATCTCTCCACTTCCTCACCCAGGTCATTTATAAAAATCATAAAGAGTAGGGGTCCCAGAACAGATCCCTGAGGCACTCCACTGGTGACCGACCTCCATGCAGAATATGACCCGTCTACAACCACTCTTTGCCTTCTGTGGGCAAGCCAGTTCTGGATCCACAAAGCAATGTCCCCTTGGATCCCATGCCTCCTTACTTTCTCAGTAAGCCTTGCATGGGGTACCTTATCAAATGCCTTGCTGAAATCCATACACACTACATCTACAGCTCTACCTTCATCATCGTGTTTAGTCACATCCTCAAAAAATTCAATCAGGGTCGTAAGGCATAATCTGCCTTTGACAAAGCCATGCTGACTACTCCTAATCATATTATACCTCTCCAAATGTTCATAAATCCTGCCCCTCAGGATCTTCACCATCAACTTACCAACCACTAAAGTAAGACTCACTGGTCTATAATTTCCTGGGCTATCTCTACCCCCATTCTTGAATAAAGGAACAACATCCACAACCCTCCAATCCTCCGGAACCTCTCTTGTCCCCATTGATGATGCAAAGATCATCACCAGAGGCTCAGCAAACTCCTCCCTCGCCTTCCACAGTAGCCTGGGACATTTCTCATCTGGTCCTAGTGACTTATCCAACTTGATGCTTTCCAAAAGCTCCAGCACATAGAGTGGATGTGGAGAGGATGTTTCCTATAGTGGGGGAGTCTAGGACCAGAGGACACAGATAGAGTGGATGTGGAGAGGATGTTTCCTATAGTGGGGGAGTCTAGGACCAGAGGACACAGATAGAGTGGAGGTGGAGAGGATGTTTCCTATAGTGGGGGAGTCTAGGACCAGAGGACACAGATAGAGTGGATGTGGAGAGGATGTTTCCTATAGTGGGGGAGTCTAGGACCAGAGGACACAGATAGAGTGGATGTGGAGAGGATGTTTCCTATAGTGGGTGAGTCTAGGACCAGAGGACACAGATAGAGTGGATGTGGAGAGGATGTTTTCTACAGCGGGGAGTCTAGGACCAGAGGGCACAGATAGAGTGGATGTGGAGAGGATGTTTCCTATAGTGGGGGAGTTCAGGACCAGAGGACACAGATAGAGTGGATGTGGAGAGGATGTTTCCTATAGTGGGGGAGTCTAGGATCAGAGGACACAGATAGAGTGGATGTGGAGAGGATGTTTCCTATAGTGGGGGAGTCTAGGATCAGAGGACACAGATAGAGTGGATGTGGAGAGGATGATTGCTATAGTGGGGGAGTCTAGGACCAGAGGACACAGATAGAGTGGCTGTGGAGAGGATGTTTCCTATAGTGGGGGAGACTAGGACCAGAGGACACAGATAGAGTGGATGTGGAGAGGATGTTTCCTATAGTGAGGGAGTCCAGGACCAGAGGACACAGATAGAGTGGATGTGGAGAGGATGTTTCCTATAGTGGGGGAGACTAGGACCAGAGGACACAGATAGAGTGGATGTGGAGAGGATGTTTTCTACAGCGGGGAGTCTAGGACCAGAGGGCACAGATAGAGTGGATGTGGAGAGGATGTTTCCTATAGTGGGGGAGTTCAGGACCAGAGGACACAGATAGAGTGGATGTGGAGAGGATGTTTCCTATAGTGGGGGAGTCTAGGATCAGAGGACACAGATAGAGTGGATGTGGAGAGGATGTTTCCTATAGTGGGGGAGTCTAGGATCAGAGGACACAGATAGAGTGGATGTGGAGAGGATGATTGCTATAGTGGGGGAGTCTAGGACCAGAGGACACAGATAGAGTGGCTGTGGAGAGGATGTTTCCTATAGTGGGGGAGACTAGGACCAGAGGACACAGATAGAGTGGATGTGGAGAGGATGTTTCCTATAGTGAGGGAGTCCAGGACCAGAGGACACAGATAGAGTGGATGTGGAGAGGATGTTTCCTATAGTGGGGGAGACTAGGACCAGAGGACACAGATAGAGTGGATGTGGAGAGGATGTTTTCTACAGCGGGGAGTCTAGGACCAGAGGGCACAACCTCAGAATAGAATGCCCATTTAGAACAGAGATGACAAGGAATTTATTTAACAAGAGGCTGAAGTATCTGTGGAGTTTGTTGCCACAACTTTGCAGAGCCAAAGTCATTGGATATTTTAAGGATGAGGTTGATTGGGTTCTTGATTAGTCAGAGTGTCAAAGGTTGTGGGGAGAAGGCAGGAGGATGGAGTTGAGCGGGGTAATACATCAGCCATAATGGATTGGTGGAGCAGACTTGATGGGCCGAATGGCCCAATTGCCCTCCTCTGTGTTATGGCCCATGATGTTGTGTCAATGTTTTAACCTACTCTAAAATCAATCTAGCCTTTCCCTCTCATGTAGCCTCCATTTTTCTATCATCCATGTGCCTGTCTAAGAGCCTCTTAAATGAGTCTCCTAATGTATGTGCCTCCACCTCACCCCTCGCAATATGTTCCACAGACCCACCACTCTGCGTTAAAAATCTACCTGAACATCCACCCTATACTTTTCTCCAGTTTTTATCTGCAATTTGAGAAGGATAAGGGCAGCTCGGAGGTGTCAGTGTTGCAGTTGAACAGGGGAAACTATGGAGCCATGAGGGAGGAGCTGGCCAAAGTTGACTGGACAGATATCCTAGCAGAAAAGACAGTGGAACAGCAATGGCAGGTATTCTTGGGAATAATGCACAAGGTGCAAAATCAGTTCATCCCCCAGAGAAGGAAGGATTCAAAGGGGGGTAAGGGGCCTCAGTGATTGACAAAGGAAGTCAGAGATTGCATAGCATTAAAAAAAAGGAAGTATGACAGAGCTAAGGTGAGTGGGAGGACAGATGATAGGGAAATTTTTAAGGAACAACAGAACTTAACTAAAAAGGCACCACGGGGAGAAAAAATGAGGTACGAACGCAAGCTAGCCAGGAATATAAAGGAGGATAGCAAAAGCTTTTTTAGGTATGTGAAGAGAAAGAAGATAGTTAAGAACAATGTTGGGCCCTTGAAGTATGAATTGGGTGAAATTGTTATGGGAAACAGAGAAATGGCAGAAGAATTTAATAAGTACTTTAGATCTGTCTTCACTAAGGAAGACACAAGCAATCTCCCAGATATATGGATGGGCCAAGGACATAGGGTAACAGAGGAAATGAAACAGATTGACATTAGGAAGGAAACGGTGATGAGAAGACTGATGGGACTGAAGGCTGACAAATCCCCAGGTCCAGATGGTCTGCATCCTAGGGTACTAAAGGAGGTGGCTCTGGAAATTGCGGATGCATTGGTAATCATTTTCCAATGTTCCTTAGATTCAGGATCAGTTCCTGAGGATTGGAGAATGGCTAATGTTATCCCACTTTTTAAGAAAGGAGGGAGGGAGAAAACAGAGAACTATCATCCTGTCAACCTAACATCGGTGGTGGGGAAGATGCTAGAGTCCATTATTAAAGATGAAATAGTGGCATATCTAGAAAGCAGTGATAGGATTGGGCCGAGCCAGCATGGATTTACCAAGGGTAAATCATGCTTGACTAATCTATTGGAGTTTTTCGAGGATGTAACCAGGAAGTTAGACAAGGGAGATCCAGTGGATGTACTGTACCTCAATTTTCAGAAAGCATTTGATAAGGTCCCACATAGGAGATTGGTGGATAAAATCAAAGCTCAGGGCATTGGGGGGAAGACATTGACATGGATAGAAAACTGGTTGGCAGATAGAAAGCAAAGGGTAACGGTGAATGGGTGTTTCTCGGAATGGCAGGTGGTGACTAGTGGGGTGCCACAGGGCTCGGTATTGGGACCACAGCTGTTTACGATTTACGTCAACGATTTAGATGAAGGCATTGAGAATAACATCAGCAAATTTGCTGATGATACTAAGCTGGGTGGCAGTGTGACATGTGATGAGGATGTTAGGAGAATTCAGGGTGACTTGGATAGGCTGGGTGAGTGGGCAGATACTTGGCAGATGGCGTTTAATGGGAATAAGTGTGAGGTTATCCACTTTGGGAGTAAGAACAGGAAGGCAGATTATTATCTGAACGGTGTAAAGTTAGGTAAGGGAGAAATACAAAGAGATCTAGGAGTCCTTGTTCATCAGTCACTGAAGGTGAAGTGCAGCAGGCAGTGAAGAAGGCTAATGGAATGTTGGCCTTTATTACAAAGGGAATTGAGTACAAGAGCAAGGAAATCCTCTTGCATTTGTACAGAGCCCTGGTGAGACCACACCTGGAGTATTGTGTACAGTTTTGGTCTCCAGGGTTAAGGAAGGACATCCTGGCTGTAGAGGAAGTGCAGCGTAGGTTAATTCCTGGGATGTCCGGACTGTCTTACACAGAGAGGTTAGAGATACTGGGCTTGTACATGCTGGAATTAAGGAGATTGAGAGGGGATCTGATTGAAACATATAAGATTATTAAGGGATTGGACAAGATAGAGGCAGGAAATATGTTCCAGATGCCAGGAGAGTCCAGTACCAGAGGGCATGGTTTGAGAATAAGGGGTAGGTCATTTAGGACAGAGTTAAGGAAAAACTTCTTCTCCCAGAGAGTTGTAGGGGGTCTGGAATGCACTGCCTCGGAAGGCAGTGGAGGCCAATTCTCTGGATGCTTTCAAGAAGGAGCTAGATAGGTATCTTATGGATAGGGGAATCAAGGCATATGGGGACAAGGCAGGAACCGGGTATTGATAGTAGATGATCAGCCATGATCTCAAAATGGCGGTGCAGGCTCGAAGGGCCGAACGGTCTACTTCTGCACCTATTGTCTATTGTCTAATCACCTTAAAGTTATGCCTCCTTATGTTTCTGCCTTGGAAAAAAGTCTCTGACTGTCCACTCAATCTATGTCTCATATCATCTTGTATATCTCTATCAAGTCAACTTTCATCCTCCTCCTTCCAGAGAGAAAAGCCCTAGCTGGCTCAATCTATCCTCATAAGACACCCTCTCTAATCCAGGCAGCACCTTGGTAAAACTCCTCTTCACCCTCTCTAATTCAGGCAGCACCTTGGTAAAACTCCTCTTCACCCCCTCTAAAGGTTTTGTACCCTTCCTACAATGAGGCGATCAGAACTGAACATGATATCCCAAGTGTGGTCTAACCATGGTTTAACAGAGCTGGGATCCTAATTTAATCATTGACCATATTTCATCTTTTCTCTTCTTAATGTTTTATTTTTAGTTGCCTTTTGTTGTTTTTAAAAGCATTCCAATCCTTTAGCTTCCTGCTTGCTAGTGTTTGCAACATCATAAGCCATGTCTTTTGAGTGTGTCCATCTGAAAAATTGACTTTTTATTCATTTCCACAGATGTTGCCTGTCCTGCTGAGTTCCTCCAGCATTTTGTGTGTGTTACTCTGTCCATAGACACTGTCTGACCTGCTGAGTTCCTTCAGCATTTTGTGTGTGTTACTCTGTCCATTGACACTGTCTGGCCTGCTGAGTTCCTCCAGCATTTTGTGTGTGTTACTCTGTCCATAGACACTGTCTGTCCTGCTGAGTTCCTCCAGCATTTTGTGTGTGTTACTCTGTCCGTAGACACTGCCTGACCTGCTGAGTTCCTCCAGCATTTTGTGTGTGTTACTCTGTCCATAGACACTGTCTGACCTGCTGAGTTCCTCCAGCATTTTGTGTGTGTTACTCTGTCCGTAGACACTGCCTGACCTGCTGAGTTCCTCCAGCACTTTGTGTGTGTTACTCTGACCATAGACACTGCCTGACCTGCTGAGTTCCTCTGGCATTTTGTGTGTGTTACTCTGTCCATAGACACTGTCTGACCTGCTGAGTTCCTCCAGCATTTTGTGTGTGTTACTCTGTCCATTGACACTGTCTGACCTGCTGAGTTCCTCCAGCATTGTGTGTGTGTTACACGTCCTTTTGTGTTTATCCTGTCTTTGACCATAAGACATGGGAGCAGAGTTGGGCCACTCCCCATCGAGTCTGCTCCACCATTCTACCGTCCTTCTCAACCCCATTCTCCTGCCTTCTTCCTGTAGCCTTTGATACCCTGACTAATCAAGAACTATCAACCTCTGCCTTAAATATACCCAATGACTTGGCCTCCACAGCCACCTGTGGCAATGAATTCCACAGATTCACCATCCTCTGACTAAAGAAATTCCTCCTCATCTCTGTTCTTTGACTTCCCTTATCAGCCATGGTTGTGTCATCCTCCCTGTAGAGTGCTTCTTCTTCTTTGGGAAAAAACGATCCTGTGTGTGAATGATTCCCAGAAACTCCAGCCCTCGCTGCCCTATGGAAGCCTCGGTTTGGCAAAGATTAAGCTAGTGTGAGGTCCTAACCCTAACCCTTTGGGCAGGATGAGAAACCAAGGACGTGAGCAGACCAAGACAAGGTAATGATAAACACTAATGAAGAACTGAGAGCCACACACTGACTATTGAAATAACGAGTTGTTTTTATCGGCTATTAGTATCTGTGATGGTACTTGGTGTTTGTATTCCTGTGTGTGACAGGATGTACAAGATTTCATTCGGTCAATATCTGTATAAAATTAACTTCTGAGTAGTTTGGTGATGGGCTGCACTCTTCTACTTGGGGGCAAGTAAATAAAAAGTGATTGGAAAACAAATATCAGTTAGCAGAGTCCTGTTAATCAGTGACATTGTCCCTGCCAGTGTCCTTTCCAATCAACTTTAGCCAGCTCCTCTCTCATGCCTCTGTAATTCCCTTTACTCTACCATAATACTGATATATCTGATTTATTATAATATAGTGATTTTTTATTTCTGTACAGGCAGATGAGATTAGTTCAGGTGGCCATTTGATGATTAATTTATTTGGTTCAGCACCACATAGTGGGCCGAACGGCCTGTTCCTGCGCTGCGTTCTAATTCCTGCGTTTAAGTTCTCTGCTACAAACCCACTAAGCAATTAGTCCCTCTGAGTAAACTAAAAAGGAATGTTTAGTACTGCCTTTCCCCGCTCAAAGCTTCTGATTCAGATGTATTTATCACATATACACGGAAACATCCAGTAAATATCTCGTTTGCCTTAATAACCAAACCCCAAGGATGACCCAGGGTCCAGTCCACACCCGTTCTGACACCAACGTAGCACGTCCACCACGTTCAGCAGAACAAAACAAAACACAAAGCAACAGCAGCAAAACAAAGCTCTGTCACTCCTCCCACCCACACATAGACAGTCCTCCTACTCCAGGTCAGCCCTTCAGAGCACCCGTCTACAGTCCAGGCTTCAGCGATCAGGCCTACACTGCTGGACGTTCCGCTGACCCGCAGGCTCTGATCGTCAGTGTTGAACCCCGGACGAGCTGACTGGCCCTTGTGCCTCCTGCTCAGATGGACATCTGATCTCAGAAGCCAGCAACCTGCGACAGCCCAAACTCCAGAGATGCCCATTCATCACCCATCCATGACACTGGCCTTAGAGCCCAGAGCTTGGAGTGGGGGTCTCAATATTGGCCTAACTCCCACACATCCCTGTCCCTAAACCCTAATCTGACCTCTAACTCCCCACATCCCTGTCCTTAAACCCTAATCTGACCTCTAACTCCCCACATCCCTGTCCTTAACCCTAATCTGACCTCTAACTCCTCACATCCCTGTCCTTAACCCTAATCTGACCTCTAACTCTCCACATCCCGGTCCCTAAACCCTAAAGTAACCTCTAACTCCCACACATCCCTGTCCTTAACCCTAATCTGACCTCTAACTCCCACACATCCCTGTCCTTAACCCTAATCTGACTTCTAACTCCCCACATCACTGTCCCTAAAACCTAATCTGACCTCTAACTCCTCACATCACTGTCCTTAACCCTAATCTGACCTCTAACTCTCCACATCCCGGTCCCTAAACCCTAAAGTAACCTCTAACTCCCCACATCCCTGTCCATAAACCCTAATCTGACCTCTAACTCCCCACATCCCTGTCCTTAACCCTAATCTGACCTCTAACTCCCACACATCCCTGTCCTTAACCCTAATCTGACCTCTAACTCCACACATCACTGTCCCTAAAACCTAATCTGACCTCTAACTCCTCACATCACTGTCCTTAACCCTAATCTGACCTCTAACTCCCCACATCCCTGTCCCTAAACCCTAATCTGACCTCTAACTCCCCACATCCCTGTCCCTAAACCCTAATCTGACCTCTAACTCCCCACATCCCTGTCCTTAACCCTAATCTGACCTCTAGCTCCCCATATCCCTGTCCCTAAACCCTAATCTGACCTCTAGCTCCCCATATCCCTGTCCCTAAACCCTAATCTGACCTCTAACTCCCCACATCCCTGTCCCTAAACCCTAATCTGACCTCTAACTCCCCACATCCCTGTCCTTAACCCTAATCTGACCTCTAACTCCCCACATCACTGTCCCTAAACCCTAATCTGACCTCTAACTCCCCACATCCCTGTCCTTATCCCTAATCTGACCTCTAACTCCCCCACATCCCTGTCCATAAACCCTAATCTGACCTCTAGCTCCCCATATCCCTGTCCCTAAACCCTAAACTGACCTCTAACTCCCCCATATCCCTGTCCCTAAACCCTAATCTGACCTCTAACTCCCCACATCCCTGTCCCTAAACCCTAATCTGACCTCTAACTCCCCACATCCCTGTCCCTAAACCCTAATCTGACCTCTAACTCCCCACATCCCTGTCCCTGAACCCTAATCTGACCTCTAACTCCCCACATCCCTGTCCCTAAACCCTAATCTGACCTCTAACTCCCCATATCCCTGTCCCTAAACCCTAATCTGACCTCTAACTCCCCACATCCCTGTCCCTAAACCCTAATCTGACCTCTAACTCCCCACATCCCTGTCCATAAACCCTAATCTGACCTCTAACTCCCCACGTCCCTGTCCATAAACCCTAATCTGACCTCTAACTCCCCACATCCCCATCCCTAAACCCTAATCTGACCTCTAACTCCCCACATCCCTGTCCTTAACTCTAATCTCAAGTAAAGTCAAGTCACTTTTATTGTCATTTTGACCATAACTGCTGGTACAGTACAGAGTAAAAATGAGACAATGTTTTTCAGGACCATGGTGTTACATGACACAGTACAAAAACTAGACTGAACTACGTAAAAAAAACAACACAGAGAAAAAAACAAACTACACTAGACTACAGACCTACCCAGGACTGCATAAAGTGCACAAAACAGTGCAGGCACTACAATAAATAATAAACAGGACAGTAGGGCAAGGTGTCAGTCCAGGCTCTGGGTATTGAGGAGTCTGATAACTTGGGGGAAGAAACTGTTACATAGTCTGGTCGTGAGAGCCCAAATGCTTCGGAGCCTTTTCCCAGACGGCAGGAGGGAGAAGAGTTTGTATGAGGGGTGCGTGGGGTCCTTCATAATGCTGTTTGATTTGCAGATATAGTGTGTAGTGTAAATGTCCGTGATGGCGGGAAGAGAGACCCCGATGATCATCTCAGCTGACCTCACTATCCGCTGTAGGGTCTTGCGATCCGAGACGGTGCAATTCCCGAACCAGGCAGTGATGCAGCTGCTCGGGATGCTCTCTATACAACCCCAGTAGAATGTGAGGAGGATGGGGGGTGGGAGATGGACTTCCCTCAGCCTTCGCAGAAAGTGGAGACGCTGCTGGGCTTTCTTTGCTGTGGAGCTGGTGTTGAGGGACCAGGTGAGATCTGAGCTCTCACTCCCCACTCTTACCTGGGTCCTCTCCGTTTAGGGTCCATTTCTTTTATTGCCTGCTCCTTTCCCATTAGCCGGTCGATGCTGTTTTACCTCCTTCTCACTCCGGCCCTTGCCCCTGCAAATACCCCAGCCAATTAGACCCAGAGGTAAATGTCACGTGTGGGACCCGAGGAGTGACAGCTGACTAAGGTGGGACCCAGCGTGAGCGGGCAGGGTGGCTGCAGAGGTCTGCATTTGCGAGTGGGCTCAAGCCCACCATCTGGCTGTGCTGTGACGTCAGAGGCTGACAGGAAGTGATGTCGCTGTCAGTGGTCGTTAACTCAGCCAGTTCCATCATGGGCACTCGCCTCCCCAGCATCTTCAAATATGTCCATTATTCAGGCTCCCCACCCAGGACGCGCCCTCTTCTCATTGATACCATCAGGGAGGAGATACTGGAGCCTGAAGACCCACACTCACCATTTCAGCAACTTTCCTTCTCCTCAACCATCAGGTTTCTAAATGGACAATGAACACACCTTCATTAGCCCTACTTTGCACATTTAGTTATGTTTTAATTCACCGTATTTTAATGGCTTTGCACCGTACAAATTTCATATTATATAAGACAATGATAATGAATCTGATTCTGATCTGACGTTAGATCCCGCAAAACAACCAGGGGCATGTACGTCACCCTTGGGTGGGATTCTGCTGATTAATATGCAAATTCAGTCAACTCCAGAGTAACACTCTCCAGGGAGGCATTCCCCACCACTCACCCACAGCCCCTGGCAGATTCTATCCATATCTCCAGTCCAGCTAATCTCAGTGTCACCCGAAATACAAGCAACCTCACAGTGAGAAAGGAAATACAGGCAACCTCGTACTGACAAGGGAAATACAGGCAAATTTACTCATTAACGCAGGAAATACAGGGAATTTCACTCATGAACACAAGAAATAAAGCAATGTTGATCAGCATCACTGGAAGGATAGACAGCCAGTAACAGAAAATACAGGTGATCTCAGTGAGATGTCACAGGAAATACAGGTGATCTCAGTGAGATGTCACAGGAAATACAGGCAATCCTGTGGTGACACTGCAGTTACAGGCGAACATCAACAGGTGTAACCTGGGATGTGTCTGTCCAGTGATGGGCTGCCTTATCCACAAGATAATGGTCACTGCGTCAGAGGGAGGGGGAGGGGTTCTCTGCCCGCTCATGGCTGGCTCCACTGTGGCACGCGTTGGTCTTCAACCCCCTCACTCCGCTTCCGACCTGCTGCAGAAATGGGGATCACTGTTCATTGACTTTTAGAAGGCACCAAGGACTGGACGGAGGTGGGTGGTGGGGAGTGATGGCTGGTGTAGGGGTTGGTAGGAGGGTGGGCTAGTGTGGGGTAGGCAGTATTAGGGGTTGAGGGGTGGGTAAGAGGTTGGTAGAGAGGGTAATTGGGTGGGAGGGTTGGCTATCGGTGGTTGAGGGTGACGTGGTGGAGTAGGATTGCATAGGGTGGTAGGGGTGATGGGTGGGGGCAGGTGGATAGAGGGGTGAATGGGCTGATGAGGTGTAGTAGGAGGTGAGGGGGTGCAGTGGGAGGTGAGGGCATGGTAGGAGGTGAGGAAGTGTTGGGTGCAGTGGGAGGTGAGGGCGTGGTAGGAGGTGAGGAAGTGTTGGGTGCAGTGGGAGGTGAGGGGGCGTGGTAGGAGGTGAGGGAATGTTGGGTGCAGTGGGAGGTGAGGGGGCGTGGTAGGAGGTGAGGGGCGATCCATGCCCAGCTATCACTTGGGTTCGGGAAGGACTACAGTACTGGGGTATGCCTCGAGCACGTGGGCCTGTACTTTCTGCAGCGTCGGCTGGGGTTGCTTGATGGTGCCGAGGAAGAGCGGGATTCCGGAGATCTCGTCGCGGATCATGAAGAAAAACGGCCGATTGATAGTACACTGCAGGAGTGACCGGGTGATGGAGACACTGGTACCAGCAGCAGCCTCCACACCCTCCTCCCTCAGCTCCATCGTGGACTTGTGCTGGACGGAGGACACTACCAGCGGCTGGTCGGAAATGCGACTTAGGTCCGGATTACTGAAGATCCTGCTGAGGCCTGCCGGGGGAGGGGAGGGGGCAGAGAAAGAGAGACATTGAGAGCGGAGCACACCCCCACAGCCCTCACTGACCTTGACATGCCCAGAACCACCAGTGCTACCAAAATGCCAGAAGCCAGCGCGCAAATCTCCAGAAACACGTCAAAGGACCACACACTCACCACACAGAGTGACTCCTCCCACACTCACCACACAGAGTGACTCCACCCACACTCACATTCACAGTGACTCCACCCACACACTCACTACACAGAGTGACTCCACCCACACACTCCCCACACAGAGTGACTCCACCCACACTCACATTCACAGTGACTCCTCCCACACTCACCACACAGAGTGACTCCAACCACACACTCCCCACACAGAGTGACTCCACCCACACACTCACTACACAGAGTGACTCCACCACACTCAACACACAGAGTGACTCCACCCACACACTCCCCACACAGAGTGACTCCACCCACACTCACCACACAGAGTGACTCCACCACACTCAACACACAGAGTGACTCCACCCACACACTCCCCACACAGAGTGACTCCACCCACACTCACATTCACAGTGACTCCTCCCACACTCACCACACAGAGTGACTCCACCCACACACTCCCCACACAGAGTGACTCCACCCACACTCACTACACAGAGTGACTCCACCACACTCAACACACAGAGTGACTCCACCCACACACTCCCCACACAGAGTGACTCCACCCACACACTCACTACACAGAGTGACTCCACCACACTCAACACACAGAGTGACTCCACCCACACACTCCCCACACAGAGTGACTCCACCCACACTCACATTCACAGTGACTCCTCCCACACTCACCACACAGAGTGACTCCAACCACACACTCCCCACACAGAGTGACTCCACCCACACACTCACTACACAGAGTGACTCCACCACACTCAACACACAGAGTGACTCCACCCACACACTCCCCACACAGAGTGACTCCACCCACACTCACATTCACAGTGACTCCTCCCACACTCACCACACAGAGTGACTCCACCCACACACTCCCCACACAGAGTGACTCCACCCACACACTCACTACACAGAGTGACTCCAACCACACTCCCCACACAGAGTGACTCCACCCACACACTCACTACACAGAGTGACTCCAACCACACTCCCCACACAGAGTGACTCCACCCACACACTCACTACACAGAGTGACTCCACCCACACACTCACCACACAGAGTGACTCCACCCACACTCACATTCACAGTGACTCCTCCCACACTCACCACACAGAGTGACTCCAACCACACTCCCCACACAGAGTGACTCCACCCACACACTCCCCACACAGAGTGACTCCACCCACACTCACATTCACAGTGACTCCTCCCACACTCACCACACAGAGTGACTCCACCCACACACTCCCCACACAGAGTGACTCCAACCACACTCCCCACACAGAGTGACTCCACCCACACACTCACTACACAGAGTGACTCCACCCACACACTCCCCACACAGAGTGACTCCACCCACACTCACATTCACAGTGACTCCTCCCACACTCACCACACAGAGTGACTCCACCCACACACTCCCCACACAGAGTGACTCCAACCACACTCCCCACACAGAGTGACTCCACCCACACACTCACTACACAGAGTGACTCCACCCACACACTCCCCACACAGAGTGACTCCACCCACACTCACATTCACAGTGACTCCTCCCACACTCACCACACAGAGTGACTCCAACCACACTCCCCACACAGAGTGACTCCACCCACACACTCACTACACAGAGTGACTCCACCCACACACTCACCACACAGAGTGACTCCACCCACACTCCCCACACAGAGTGACTCCACCCACACACTCACTACACAGAGTGACTCCACCCACACTCACATTCACAGTGACTCCTCCCACACTCACCACACAGAGTGACTCCAACCACACTCCCCACACACAGTGACTCCTCCCACACTCACCACACAGAGTGACTCCAACCACACTCCCCACACAGAGTGACTCCACCCACACACTCACTACACAGAGTGACTCCACCCACACACTCACCACACAGAGTGACTCCACCCACACTAACATTCACAGTGACTCCACCCACACACTCACCACACAGAGTGACTCCACCCACACACTCACTACACAGAGTGACTCCACCCACACTCACATTCACAGAGTGACTCCACCCACACTCACCACACAGAGTGACTCCACCACACTCCCCACACAGAGTGACTCCACCCACACTCACATTCACAGAGTGACTCCACCCACACACTCACCACACAGAGTGACTCCACCCACACTCACATTCACAGTGACTCCTCCCACACTCCCCACACAGAGTGACTCCACCCACACTCACATTCACAGTGACTCCTCCCACACTCCCCACACAGAGTGACTCCACCCACACACTCACTACACAGAGTGACTCCACCCACACTCACATTCACAGTGACTCCTCCCACACTCCCCACACAGAGTGACTCCACCCACACTCCCCACACAGAGTGTCTCCACCCACACTCACATTCACAGTGACTCCTCCCACACTCCCCACACAGAGTGACTCCACCCACACACTCCCCACACAGAGTGACTCCACCACACTCCCCACACAGAGTGACTCCACCCACACTCACCACACAGAGTGACTCCAACCACACTCCTCACACAGAGTGACTCCACCCACACACTCACTACACAGAGTGACTCCACCCACACTCCCCACACAGAGTGTCTCCACCCACACTCACATTCACAGTGACTCCTCCCACACTCACCACACAGAGTGACTCCAACCACACTCCCCACACAGAGTGACTCCACCCACACTCACCACACAGAGTGACTCCAACCACACTCCCCACACAGAGTGACTCCACCCACACACTCACTACACAGAGTGACTCCTCCCACACACTCACTACACAGAGTGACTCCACCCACACTCACCACACAGAGTGACTCCACCCACACTCACATTCACAGTGACTCCACCCACACACTCACTACACAGAGTGACTCCACCCACACACTCCCCACACAGAGTGACTCCACCCACACTCACATTCACAGTGACTCCTCCCACACTCACCACACAGAGTGACTCCACCACACTCACCACACAGAGTGACTCCAACCACACTCCCCACACAGAGTGACTCCACCCACACTCACTACACAGAGTGACTCCACCCACACTCACATTCACAGTGACTCCTCCCACACTCCCCACACAGAGTGACTCCACCCACACACTCACTACACAGAGTGACTCCACCCACACTCACATTCACAGTGACTCCTCCCACACTCCCCACACAGAGTGACTCCACCCACACTCCCCACACAGAGTGTCTCCACCCACACTCACATTCACAGTGACTCCTCCCACACTCCCCACACAGAGTGACTCCACCCACACACTCCCCACACAGAGTGACTCCACCACACTCCCCACACAGAGTGACTCCACCCACACTCACCACACAGAGTGACTCCAACCACACTCCCCACACAGAGTGACTCCACCCACACACTCACTACACAGAGTGACTCCACCCACACTCCCCACACAGAGTGTCTCCACCCACACTCACATTCACAGTGACTCCTCCCACACTCACCACACAGAGTGACTCCAACCACACTCCCCACACAGAGTGACTCCACCCACACTCACCACACAGAGTGACTCCAACCACACTCCCCACACAGAGTGACTCCTCCCACACACTCACTACACAGAGTGACTCCACCCACACTCACCACACAGAGTGACTCCACCCACACTCACCACACAGAGTAACTCCACCCACACTCACATTCACAGTGACTCCACCCACACACTCACTACACAGAGTGACTCCACCCACACACTCCCCACACAGAGTGACTCCACCCACACTCACATTCACAGTGACTCCTCCCACACTCACCACACAGAGTGACTCCACCACACTCACCACACAGTGACTCCACCCACACTCACATTCACAGTGACTCCTCCCACACTCACCACACAGAGTGACTCCACCACACTCAACACACAGAGTGACTCCAACCACACTCCCCACACAGAGTGACTCCACCCACACTCACTACACAGAGTGACTCCAACCACACTCACCACACAGAGTGACTCCACCCACACACTCACCACACAGAGTGACTCCAACCACACTCCCCACACAGAGTGACTCCACCCACACAATCACTACACAGAGTGACTCCACCACACTCCCCACACAGAGTGACTCCAACCACACTCCCCACACAGAGTGACTCCACCCACACACTCACTACACAGAGTGACTCCACCCACACACTCACCACACAGAGTGACTCCACCCACACTCACATTCACAGTGACTCCTCCCACACTCACCACACAGAGTGACTCCAACCACACTCCCCACACAGAGTGTCTCCACCCACACTCCCCACACAGAGTGACTCCACCCACACACTCACTACACAGAGTGACTCCACCCACACTCACATTCACAGTGACTCCACCCACACACTCACTACACAGAGTGACTCCACCCACACTCACATTCACAGTGACTCCACCCACACACTCACTACACAGAGTGACTCCACCCACACACTCCCCACACAGAGTGACTCCACCCACACTCACATTCACAGTGACTCCACCCACACACTCACTACACAGAGTGACTCCACCCACACACTCACCACACAGAGTGACTCCACCCACACTCACATTCACAGTGACTCCTCCCACACTCACCACACAGAGTGACTCCACCCACACTCCCCACACAGAGTGACTCCACACACACACTCACTACACAGAGTGACTCCACCCACACACTCCCCACACAGAGTGACTCCACCCACACTCACATTCACAGTGACTCCTCCCACACTCACCACACAGAGTGACTCCAACCACACTCCCCACACAGAGTGACTCCACCCACACTCCCCACACAGAGTGACTCCACCCACACACTCACTACACAGAGTGACTCCACCCACACACTCACCACACAGAGTGACTCCACCCACACTCACATTCACAGTGACTCCTCCCACACTCCCCACACAGAGTGACTCCAACCACACTCCCCACACAGAGTGACTCCACCCACACACTCACTACACAGAGTGACTCCACCCACACACTCACCACACAGAGTGACTCCACCCACACTCACATTCACAGTTACTCCTCCCACACTCACCACACAGAGTGACTCCAACCACACTCCCCACACAGAGTGACTCCTCCCACACTCACCACACAGAGTGACTCCAACCACACTCCCCACACAGAGTGACTCCACCCACACACTCACTACACAGAGTGACTCCACCCACACACTCACCACACAGAGTGACTCCAACCACACTCACATTCACAGTGACTCCACCCACACACTCACCACACAGAGTGACTCCAACCACACTCACCACACAGAGTGTCTCCACCCACACTCCCCACACAGAGTGACTCCACCCACACTCACATTCACAGTTACTCCTCCCACACTCACCACACAGAGTGTCTCCACCCACACTCCCCACACAGAGTGACTCCACCCACACTCACATTCACAGTTACTCCTCCCACACTCACCACACAGAGTGACTCCAACCACACTCCCCACACAGAGTGACTCCTCCCACACTCACCACACAGAGTGACTCCAACCACACTCCCCACACAGAGTGACTCCACCCACACACTCACTACACAGAGTGACTCCACCCACACACTCACCACACAGAGTGACTCCAACCACACTCACATTCACAGTGACTCCACCCACACACTCACCACACAGAGTGACTCCAACCACACTCACCACACAGAGTGTCTCCACCCACACTCCCCACACAGAGTGACTCCACCCACACACTCCCCACACAGAGTGTCTCCACCCACACTCACATTCACAGTGACTCCTCCCACACTCAGCACACAGAGTGACTCCAACCACACTCCCCACACAGAGTGACTCCACCCACACACTCACTACACAGAGTGACTCCACCACACTCCCCACACAGAGTGACTCCACCCACACTCACCACACAGAGTGACTCCAACCACACTCCCCACACAGAGTGACTCCACCCACACACTCACTACACAGAGTGACTCCACCCACACTCACATTCACAGTGACTCCTCCCACACTCCCCACACAGAGTGACTCCACCCACACACTCCCCACACAGAGTGACTCCAACCACACTCCCCACACAGAGTGACTCCACCCACACTCACCACACAGAGTGACTCCAACCACACTCTCCACACAGAGTGACTCCACCCACACACTCACTACACAGAGTGACTCCACCCACACTCACCACACAGAGTGACTCCAACCACACTCACCACACAGAGTGACTCCACCCACACTCACCACACAGAGTGACTCCAACCACACTCCCCACACAGAGTGACTCCACCCACACACTCACTACACAGAGTGACTCCACCCACACTCACCACACAGAGTGACTTCAACCACACTCCCCACACAGAGTGACTCCACCCACACACTCACTACACAGAGTGACTCCACCCACACTCACCACACAGAGTGACTTCAACCACACTCCCCACACAGAGTGACTCCACCCACACACTCACTACACAGAGTGACTCCACCCACACTAACATTCACAGAGTGACTCCAACCACACACTCCCCACACAGAGGGACTCCACCCACACACTCACTACACAGAGTGACTCCACCCACACTCACATTCACAGAGTGACTCCAACCACACTCCCCACACAGAGTGACTCCACCCACACACTCAATACACAGAGTGACACCACCCACACTCCCCACACAGAGTGACTCCTCCCACACTCACCACACAGAGTGACTCCAACCACACTCACCACACAGAGTGACTCCACCCACACACTCAATACACAGAGTGACACCACCCACACTCCCCACACAGAGTGACTCCACCCACACACTCACCACACAGAGTGACTCCACCCACACTCACCACACAGAGTGACTCCAACCACACTCCCCACACAGAGTGACTCCACCCACACACTCACTACACAGAGTGACTCCACCCACACTAACATTCACAGAGTGACTCCAACCACACACTCCCCACACAGAGGGACTCCACCCACACTAACATTCACAGAGTGACTCCAACCACACACTCCCCACACAGAGGGACTCCACCCACACACTCACTACACAGAGTGACTCCACCCACACTCACATTCACAGAGTGACTCCAACCACACTCCCCACACAGAGTGACTCCACCCACACACTCAATACACAGAGTGACACCACCCACACTCCCCACACAGAGTGACTCCACCCACACTCACCACACAGAGTGACTCCACCCACACTCCCCACACAGAGGGACTCCACCCACACACTCACTACACAGAGTGACTCCAACCACACACTCACCACACAGAGTGACTCCACCCACACTCACCACACAGAGTGACTCCTCCCACACTCACCACACAGAGTGACTCCACCCACACTCCCCACACAGAGTGACTCCAACCACACTCCCCACACAGAGTGACTCCACCCACACACTCACTACACAGAGTGACTCTGGGGGGGTGACAGTACGACTGGGATCATGGGTAACTCTGGGGGTGACAGTGCGACTGGGGTCATGGGTAACTCTGGGGGGTGACAGTGCGACTGGGGTCATGGGTAACTCTGGGGGGGTGACAGTGCGACTGGGGTCATGGGTAACTCTGGGGGGGTGACAGTGCGACTGGGGTCATGGGTAACTCTGGGGGGGGTGACAGTGCGACTGGGGTCATGGGTAACTCTGGGGGGGGTGACAGTGCGACTGGGGTCATGGGTAACTCTGGGGGGGTGACAGTGCGACTGGGGTCATGGGTAACTCTGGGGGGGTGACAGTGCGACTGGGGTCATGGGTAACTCTGGGGGGTGACAATGCGACTGGGGTCATCGGTAACTCTGGGGGGTGACAATGCGACTGGGGTCATGGGTAACTCTGGGGGGGTGACAGTACGACTGGGGTCATGGGTAACTCTGGGGGGGGGTGACAGTGCGACTGGGGTCATGGGTAACTCTGGGGGGGTGACAGTGCGACTGGGGTCATGGGTAACTCTGGGGGGGTGACAGTGCGACTGGGGTCATGGGTAACTCTGGGGGGGTGACAGTGCGACTGGGGTCATGGGTAACTCTGGGGGTGACAGTGAGACTGGGGTCATCGGTAACTCTGGGGGGTGACAATGCGACTGGGGTCATGGGTAACTCTGGGGGGGTGACAGTACGACTGGGGTCATGGGTAACTCTGGGGGTGACAGTGCGACTGGGGTCATCGGTAACTCTGGGGGTGACAGTGCGACTGGGGTCATCGGTAACTCTGGGGGTGACAGTGCGACTGGGGTCATGGGTAACTCTGGGGGTGACAGTGTGACTGGGGTCATGGGTAACACTGGGGGGTGACAGTACGACTGGGGTCATCGGTAACTCTGGGGGGTGACAGTGTGACTGGGGTCATGGGTAACTCTGGGGGTGACAGTGCGACTGGGGTCATGGGTAACTCTGGGGGTGACACTGCGACTGGGGTCATCGGTAACTCGGGGGGTGACAGTGCGACTGGGGTCATGGGTAACTCTGGGGGTGACAGTGCGACTGGGGTCATGGGTAACTCTGGGGGGGGTGACAGTGTGACTGGGGTCATGGGTAACTCTGGGGGGTGACAGTGTGACTGGGATCATGGGTAACTCTGGGGGTGACAGTGTGACTGGGGTCATGGGTAACTCTGGGGGGGTGACAGTGCGACTGGGGTCATGGGTAACTCTGGGGGGTGACAGTGTGACTGGGGTCATGGGTAACTCTGGGGGGTGACAATGCGACTGGGGTCATGGGTAACTCTGGGGGGGTGACAATGCGACTGGGGTCATGGGTAACTCTGGGGGGGTGACAGTGCGACTGGGGTCATGGGTAACTCTGGGGGGGTGACAGTGCGACTGGGATCATGGGTAACTCTGTGGGGTGACAGTGTGACTGGGATCATGGGTAACTCTGGGGGGTGACAATGCGACTGGGATCATGGGTAACTCTGTGGGGTGACAGTGTGACTGGGATCATGGGTAACTCTGGGGGGTGACAGTGCGACTGGGGTCATGGGTAACTCTGGGGGGTGACAGTGCGACTGGGGTCATGGGTAACTCTGGGTGTGACAGTGTGACTGGGGTCATGGGTAACTCTGGGGGGTGACAGTGTGACTGGGGTCATGGGTAACTCTGGGGGGTGACAGTGCGACTGGGGTCATGGGTAACTCTGGGGGTGACAGTGCGACTGGGGTCATGGGTAACTCTGGGGGGTGACAGTGCGACTGGGGTCATGGGTAACTCTGGGGGGTGACAGTGCGACTGGGGTCATGGGTAACTCTGGGGGGTGACAGTGCGACTGGGATCATGGGTAACTCTGGGGGGTGACAGTGCGACTGGGGTCATCGGTAACTCTGGGGGGTGACAGTGTGACTGGGGTCATGGGTAACTCTGGGGGGTGACAGTGTGACTGGGGTCATGGGTAACTCTGGGGGGTGACAGTGCGACTGGGGTCATGGGTAACTCTGGGGGTGACAGTGCGACTGGGGTCATGGGTAACTCTGGGGGGTGACAGTGCGACTGGGGTCATGGGTAACTCTGGGGGGTGACAGTGCGACTGGGGTCATGGGTAACTCTGGGGGGTGACAATGCGACTGGGGTCATGGGTAACTCTGGGGGGTGACAGTGCGACTGGGGTCATGGGTAACTCTGGGGGGTGACAGTGCGACTGGGGTCATGGGTAACTCTGGGTGTGACAGTGTGACTGGGGTCATGGGTAACTCTGGGGGGTGACAGTGTGACTGGGGTCATGGGTAACTCTGGGGGGTGACAGTGCGACTGGGGTCATGGGTAACTCTGGGGGTGACAGTGCGACTGGGGTCATGGGTAACTCTGGGGGGTGACAGTGCGACTGGGGTCATGGGTAACTCTGGGGGTGACAGTGCGACTGGGGTCATGGGTAACTCTGGGGGGGTGACAGTACGACTGGGGTCATGGGTAACTCTGGGGGTGACAGTGCGACTAGGGTCATCGGTAACTCTGGGGGTGTCAGTGCGACTGGGGTCATGGGTAACTCTGGGGGTGACAGTGAGACTAGGGTCATGGGTAACTCTGGGGGGTGACAATGCGACTGGGGTCATGGGTAACTCTGGGGGTGACAGTGCGACTAGGGTCATCGGTAACTCTGGGGGTGTCAGTGCGACTGGGGTCATGGGTAACTCTGGGGGGTGACAATGCGACTGGGGTCATGGGTAACTCTGGGGGGGTGACAATGCGACTGGGGTCATGGGTAACTCTGGGGGGGTGACAGTGCGACTGGGGTCATCGGTAACTCTGGGGGGTGACAGTGCGACTGGGGTCATGGGTAACTCTGGGGGGGTGACAGTGCGACTGGGTTCATGGGTAACTCTGGGGGGTGACAGTGCGACTGGGGTCATGGGTAACTCTGGGGGGGTGACAGTGCGACTGGGGTCATCGGTAACTCTGGGGGGTGACAGTGTGACTGGGATCATGGGTAACTCTGGGGGGTGACAGTGCGACTGGGGTCATGGGTAACTCTGGGGGTGACAGTGCGACTGGGGTCATCGGTAACTCTGGGGGTGACAGTGCGACTGGGGTCATGGGTAACTCTGGGGGGTGACAGTGTGACTGGGGTCATGGGTAACTCTGGGGGGTGACAGTGCGACTGGGGTCATGGGTAACTCTGGGGGTTGACAGTGCGACTGGGATCATGGGTAACTCTGGGGGGGGGGTGACAGTGCGACTGGGATCATGGGTAACCCTGGGGGTGACAGTGCGACTGGGGTCATGGGTAACTCTGGGGGGTGACAGTGCGACTGGGGTCATGGGTAACTCTGGGGGTGACAGTGCGACTGGGATCATGGGTAACTCTGGGGGTTGACAGTGCGACTGGGATCATGGGTAACTCTGGGGGGGTGACAGTGCGACTGGGGTCATGGGTAACTCTGGGGGGGACAGTGCAACTGGGGTCATGGGTAACTCTGGGGGGTGACAATGCGACTGGGGTCATGGGTAACTCTGGGACTGAGGGCGGTCAACAGTGCAACTGGGGTCATCGGTAACTCTGGGGGTGACAGTGCTACTGGGGTCATGGGTAACTCTGGGGGTGACAGTGCGACTGGGGTCATCGGTAACTCTGGGGGGTTGACAGTGCGACTGGGGTCATGGGTAACTCTGGGGGTGACAGTGCGACTGGGGTCATGGGTAACTCTGGGGGGTGACAGTGCGACTGGGGTCATGGGTAACTCTGGGGTGACAGTGCGACTGGGGTCATGGGTAACTCTGGGGGGTGACAGTGCGACTGGGGTCATCGGTAACTCTGGGGGGGTGACAGTTCGACTGAGGTCATGGGTAACTCTGGGGGGGTGACACTGCGACTGGGGTCATGGGTAACTCTGGGGGGGTGATAGTGCGACTGGGGTCATGGGTAACTCTGGGGGGGGTGACAGTGCGACTGGGGTCATGGGTAACTCTGGGGGGGGTGACAGTGTGACTGGGGGCATGGGTAACTCTGGGGGGTGACAGTGCGACTGGGGTCATGGGTAACTCTGGGGGGTGACAATGCAACTGGGGTCATGGGTAACTCTGGGGGTGACAGTGCGACTGGGGTCATGGGTAACTCTGGGGGTGACAGTGCGACTGGGGTCATGGGTAACTCTGGGGGTGACACTGCGACTGGGGCATGGGTAACTCTGGGGGGTGACAGTGTGACTGGGGTCATGGGTAACTCTGGGGGTGACAGTGCGACTGGGATCATGGGTAACCCTGGGGGTGACAGTGCGACTGGGATCATGGGTAACTCTGGGGGTGACAGTGCGACTGGGGTCATGGGTAACTCTGGGGGGGTGACAGTGCGACTGGGGTCATGGGTAACTCTGGGGGGTGACAGTGCGACTGGGGTCATGGGTAACTCTGGGGGGTGACAGTGCGACTGGGGTCATGGGTAACTCTGGGGGTGACAGTGCGACTGGGGTCATGGGTAACTCTGGGGGTGACAGTGCGACTGGGGTCATGGGTAACTCTGGGGGGTGACAGTGCGACTGGGGTCATGGGTAACTCTGGGGGGTGACAGTGCGACTGGGGTCATGGGTAACTCTGGGGGGTGACAGTGCGACTGGGGTCATGGGTAACTCTGGGGGGTGACAGTGCGACTGGGGTCATGGGTAACTCTGGGGGTGACAGTGCGACTGGGGTCATGGGTAACTCTGGGGGGGGTGACAGTGTGACTGGGATCATGGGTAACTCTGGGGGGGTGACAGTGTGACTGGGGTCATGGGTAACTCTGGGGGGGGTGACAGTGCGACTGGGGTCATGGGTAACTCTGGGGGGGGTGACAGTGTGACTGGGGTCATGGGTAACTCTGGGGGGGGTGACAGTGTGACTGGGGTCATGGGTAACTCTGGGGGGTGACAGTGTGACTGGGATCATGGGTAACTCTGGGGGTGACAGTGTGACTGGGGTCATGGGTAACTCTGGGGGGGTGACAGTGCGACTGGGGTCATGGGTAACTCTGGGGGTGACAATGCGACTGGGGTCATGGGTAACTCTGGGGGGTGACAGTGCGACTGGGGTCATGGGTAACTCTGGGGGGGTGACAGTGCGACTGGGATCATGGGTAACTCTGGGGGGTGACAGTGCGACTGGGGTCATGGGTAAATCTGGGGGGGGTGACAGTGCGACTGGGGTCATGGGTAACTCTGGGACTGGTCAATGAACCACAGGGGATTGTGACCCTGAAACCTACCGAGATGCTCCAGAACGTTCTTGAGCTCAGTGCCGAAGTTGACGTTGAGTTTG
>NC_133131.1:1121630-1224130 GCF_048418815.1 Hemitrygon akajei
GGGTAGATCGCGGGTCACTCTGCCAGCTGACCGGGGTCGATGCTGCGGGGTGGATCGCGGGTCACTCTGCCAGCTGACCGGGGTCAATGCCGCAGGGTGGATCACGGGTCACTCTGCCAGCTGACCGGGGTCAATGCCGCGGGGTGGATCACGGGTCAATCTGCCAGCTGACCGGGGTCAATGCCGCGGGGTAGATCGCGGGTCACTCTGCCAGCTGACGGGGATGCCGCGGGGTGGATCGCGGGTCACTCTGCCAGCTGACCGGGGTCGATGCTGCGGGGTGGATCGCGGGTCACTCTGCCAGCTGACCGGGGTCAATGCCGCGGGGTGGATCGTGGGTCACTCTGCCAGCTGACCGGGATGCCGCGGGGTGAATCGTGGGTCACTCTGCCAGCTGACCGGGGTCAATGCCGCGGGGTGAATCGCGGGTCACTCTGCCAGCTGACCGAGGTGCCGCGGGGTGGATCGCGGGTCACTCTGCCAGCTGACCGGGGTGGATCGTGGGTCACTCTGCCAGCTGACCGGGGTCGATGCCGCGGGGGTAGATCGCGGGTCACTCTGCCAGCTGACTGGGGTCAATGCCGCGGGGTGGATCGCGGGTCACTCTGCCAGCTGACCGGGGTGCCGCGGGGTGGATCGCGGGTCAATCTGCCAGCTGACCGGGGTCAATGCCGCGGGGTAGATCGCGGATCACTCTGCCAGCTGACCGGGGTCAATGCCGCGGGGTGGATCGCGGGTCACTCTGCCAGCTGACCGGGGTCAATGCCGCGGGGTGAATCGCGGGTCACTCTGCCAGCTGACCGGGGTCAATGCCGCGGGGTGGATCGCCGGTCACTCTGCCAGCTGACCGGGGTCGATGTCGCGGGCTGGATCGCGGGTCACTCTGCCAGCTGACCGGGGTCGATGCCGCGGGGTGGATCGCGGGTCACTCTGCTGCCCAATCAGGGTGGAGAAAGACACTAGCCTGGTGTAGATGTCATGCTTACCTTTAAAATTTATGGCGTTTATCAAGATCAACTCAGTATTTACAGGAACGGCACTCAGAAAGTTTTTGATTTTGCCACTGGTCATCTGCTCCACCCAACTGTTGATTCTTTTGGCGTCCTCGGAAGGCTGTCCACTCAGCCGCTGTGGCTGGGACTGGTAAAACCTCTGCAAACCCATCAAAAATCCTGGCTTCACACGTAAAGCTGCAGAGAACAACAGCTGGCATCAGAGGTGAAACTGGCATCTCACACACTGGGCACGACCCACATCTGTCTGGGTATCTCGTACCGGCAACAGCACATCCGGGCACACACACTGTTGTCATGGACACCCATATGGGCTGACATGATGGTCCACACCTGGGCATTACCAAGATATCTGGCAAACATACTCTCCGGAGTGTATGAACACATATTTGAGCAGTAACCATTCAACTGAGGCACCCATTTTAAACTCTCTCCACCCCTCCCCATTCTCCTCCCTCTCCCCTCCTCCCCATTCTCCTCCCTCTCCCCTCCCTCTCCATTCTCCTCCCTCTCCCCTCCTCCCCATTCTCCTCCCTCTCCCCTCCCTCTCCATTCTCCTCCCTCTCCCCTCCTCCCCATTCTCCTCCCTCCCCATTCTCCTCCCACTCCCCTCCCTCTCCATTCTCCTCCCTCTCCCCTCCCTCCCCATTCTCCTCCCTCTCCCCTCCTCCCCATTCTCCTCCCTCCCCATTCTCCTCCCTCCCCATTCTCCTCCCTCCCCATTCTCCTCCCTCCCCATTCTCCTCCCTCTCCCCTCCTCCCCATCTCCCCATTCTCCTCCCTCCCCATTCTCCTCCCTCTCCCCTCCCTCTCCATTCTCCTCCCTCTCCCCTCCCTCTCCATTCTCCTCCCTCTCCCCTCCTCCCCATTCTCCTCCCTCCCCATTCTCCTCCCTCCCCATTCTCCTCCCTCTCCCCTCCCTCTCCATTCTCCTCCCTCTCCCCTCCTCCCCATTCTCCTCCCTCTCCCCTCCCTCTCCATTCTCCTCCCTCTCCCCTCCCTCTCCATTCTCCTCCCTCTCCCCTCCTCCCCATTCTCCTCCCTCCCCATTCTCCTCCCTCTCCCCTCCTCCCCATTCTCCTCCCTCCCCATTCTCCTCCCTCCCCATTCTCCTCCCTCTCCATTCTCCTCCCTCTCCCCTCCTCCCCATTCTCCTCCCTCTCCCCTCCCTCTCCCCTCCCACCTCCATTCTCCTGCCCATCTCCCCCACACCCCCTTCCCCAGACTGAACCACCCATTTCCACTCTCTATCCAATTCCCCCACCTACCCTATCCCAACTGCTCCACCATTTAACCCTTCCCCAGTCCTAACTCGACACTCCCCTCCTTATGTATTAATATTCCATCCCAGCCCCATCATCAATGGCCTGTTATGCCCTCCCCATTCCCCTGTTCCTCCCCTCCTATGGCTGGGGGCCATTATACACCCTCACCCTTCCGCAAGTAGATGGTGGAGGCGATGTGGGCAGCTCTGTGGCTGAAGGTGCTGATGGCCATGTGGAGGCTGTGGTGTGAGCAGTTTGGAGAGGCCAAGCGTAGGCCCTTCACCAGTTCTCTCTCCGTCTCGTTAGCAGAACCTAGGGCACAGAGTGGGGAGACACAGTCTCAGAAGGCGAGCTCTCCTCCCACTATCCCCTCTCCCTCCACAGGCCATTCTTCCCACTGAGTCATACTGTCCCACTTCACTAATGGGCCCTGTGACATCGATGCTCATCATTCTCTAGATGCCTAACATCATGCATAGTGCTTGGTGTGGGAACTCCACTGTGGCTCTACAAAACTGCCCACCACATCACTGGCACCACACTACCCTCCATCACGGGGATATATACAGTACAGTTGACATTTTGAGCTGAACCCCTTTGGCAGGACTTCAAGACCTTTACAAGGGTTTTGCCCCGAAATGTCGACTGTACTTTTTTCCACAGATGCTGCCTGACCTGCTGAGTTCCTCCAGCATTTTGTGTGTGTTACTCTGTCCATAGACACTGCCTGACCTGCTGAGTTCCTCCAGCATTTTGTGTGTGTTACTCTGTCCATTGACACTGTCTGACCTGCTGAGTTCCTCCAGCATTTTGTGTGTTACTCTGTCCATAGACACTGTCTGACCTGCTGAGTTCCTCCAGCATTTTGTGTGTGTTACTCTGTCCATTGACACTGTCTGACCTGCTGAGTTCCTCCAGCATTTTGTGTGTGTTACTCTGTCCATTGACACTGTCTGACCTGCTGAGTTCCTCCAGCATTTTGTGTGTGTTACTCTGTCCATAGACACTGCCTGACCTGCTGAGTTCCTCCAGCATTTTGTGTGTGTTACTCTGTCCATTGACACTGTCTGACCTGCTGAGTTCCTCCAGCATTTTGTGTGTGTTACTCTGTCCATAGACACTGTCTGACCTGCTGAGTTCCTCCAGCATTTTGTGTGTGTTACTCTGTCCATTGACACTGTCTGACCTGCTGAGTTCCTCCAGCATTTTGTGTGTGTTACTCTGGTTTTCCTGTGTCTGCAGATTTTCTCTTTCAGCCCTTACATCTGCTCTGCTGTCTCAGGAGAAGGGTTAAACAGTCAGACAGCTGCCCACTGACAGCTCTACTGCCAACCCCCTCCCGAGTTGCCCCATGTACCCTCCCTCCTTCCCTGTCTCTCATCCCCTAAGCAATTTCATCCCTATCCCCACCCCCTAGTTACAAATCCTTCCCACCGTCCAGCAATATGTGACCTCACTCGCTTCCCTGTCCCAGCCAGGCTCTGAGGCACTCCTGAATTTATCCTCTTCCAGCCCTCACTGGCAGTTTGCCTTGGGGGTTGTTCTGTTTGGCAGATCTCCAAATTGCTCGGGTGGTTAAGAAGGTAAATTGTGTGTTCTCCTTTATTAAACGGGGACTGAGTTCAAGAGCCACAAAGGAACACTGCATCTCTGTAAAACTTTAGTTAGACCACACTTGGAATAATGTGTTCAGTTCTGACTTTCAGAAGGCCTTTGACAAGGTGCCACACATGAGGCTGCTTAGCAAGAGCTCATGGTATTACAGGAGAGTTACTAACGTGGTTAGAGCATTGGCTGATTGGTAGGAGGCAGCGAGTGGGAATAAAAAGATCCTGTTCTGGTTGGCTGCCAGTGACTAGTGGTGTTCTGTAGGGGTAGGTGTTGGGACCGCTTCTTTTTATGCTGAATATAAATGATTTAGATGATGGAGTAGATGGCTTTGTTGTAAGTTTACAGATGATATGAAGATTGGTGGAGAGGCAGGTTAGTGTTGAGGAAACAGATAGACTGCAGAAAGTCTTAAACGGATTAAGAGAATGGATAAGAAAGTGGCAAATGAAATACAACGTTGGAAAATACATGGTCATGCACTTTGGTAGTAGAAATAAATGTGCAGATTATTTTCTAAATGGGGAGAAAATCCAAACATCTGAGATGCAAGGGAACTTGGGAGTCCTTGTACAGAACACCCTAAAGGTTAACTTGCAGGTTGAGTCGGTGGTGAGGAAGGCAAATGCCATGTTAGCATTCATTTCAAGAGGTCTAGAATACAAGAGCAGGGATGTGATACTGAGGCTTTATAAGACACTGGTGAGGCCTCACCTTGAGTATCGTGAACAGTTTTGGGCTCCTCACCTAAGAAACGATGTGCTGACATTGGAGAGGGTCCAGAGGAGGTTGACAAGGATGATTCCAGGAATGAAAGGGTTATCATACGAGGAACGTTTGATGGTTCTGGGTCTGTAATTGGACTTCACTGGAATTCAGAAGGATGAGGGGAGATCTTATTGAAACCTTTTGGAAGTTGAAAGGCCCAGACAGAGTAGATGTGGAAAGGATGTTTCCCAAGGTGGGAGAGTCTGGGACAAGAGGACACCCTTTCAAAACAGAGTTGTGGAGAAATTTCTTTAGCAAAGGGTGGTGAATTTGTGGAATTTGTTGCCACATGCAGCTGTGGAGGCCAGGTCGTTGGGTGTACTTCAGACAGAGATTGATAGGGTCTTGATTGGACATGGCATCAACGGTTACAGGCAGAAGGCTGGGAACTGGGATTGAAGAGGAGGGAAAAAAAGGATCAGCCATGATTGAATGGTGGAGCAGATTTGATGGGCCAAATGGCCTAATTCTGCTCCTATGTCTTATGGTCTCGTGGTCATCTCATTATAGGAAGGATGTGGAAGCTTTAAAGATGGTGCAGAGGAGATTGACCAGGATGCTGCCTGGATTAGAGAGGGTGCAGAGGAGATTGACCAGGATGCTGCCTGGATTAGAGAGGGTGCAGAGGAGATTGACCAGGATGCTGCCTGGATTAGAGAGGGTGCAGAGGAGATTGACCAGGTTGCTTCCTGGATTAGAGAGGGTGCAGAGGAGATTGACCAGGATGCTGCCTGGATTAGAGAGGGTGCAGAGGAGATTGACCAGGATGCTGCCTGGATTAGAGAGGGTGCAGAGGAGATTGACCAGGATGCTGCCTGGATTAGAGAGGGTGCAGAGGAGACTGACCAGGATGCTGCCTGGATTAGAGAGGGTGCAGAGGAGACTGACCAGGATGCTGCCTGGATTAGAGAGGGTGCAGAGGAGATTGACCAGGATGCTGCCTGGATTAGAGAGGGTGCAGAGGAGATTGACCAGGATGCTGCCTGGATTAGAGAGGGTGCAGAGGAGATTGACCAGGATGCTGCCTGGATTAGAGAGGGTGAGGAGGAGATTGACCAGGATGCTGCCTGGATTAGAGAGGCTGCAGAGGAGATTGACCAGGATGCTGCCTGGATTAGAGAGGGTGCAGAGGAGATTGACCAGGATGCTGCCTGGATTAGAGAGGGTGCAGAGGAGATTGACCAGGATGCTGCCTGGATTAGAGAGGGTGAGGAGGAGATTGACCAGGATGCTGCCTGGATTAGAGAGGGTGCAGAGAAGATTGACCAGGATGCTGCCTGGATTAGAGAGGGTGCAGAGGAGATTGACCAGGATGCTGCCTGGATTAGAGAGGGTGCAGAGGAGATTGACCAGGATGCTGCCTGGATTAGAGAGGGTGCAGAGGAGATTGACCAGGATGCTGCCTGGATTAGAGAGGGTGTAGAGGAGATTGACCAGGATGCTGCCTGGATTAGAGACGGTGCAGAGGAGATTGACCAGGATGCTGCCTGGATTAGAGAGGGTGCAGAGGAGATTGACCAGGATGCTGTCTGGATTAGAGAGGGTGCAGAGGAGATTGACCAGGATGCTACCTGGATTAGAGACGGTGCAGAGGAGATTTACCAGGATGCTGCCTGGATTAGAGAGGGTGCAGAGGAGATTGACCAGGATGCTGCCTGGATTAGAGAGGGTGAGGAGGAGATTGACCAGGATGCTGCCTGGATTAGAGAGGGTGCAGAGGAGATTGACCAGGATGCTGCCTGGATTAGAGAGGGTGCAGAGGAGATTGACCAGGATGTTGTCTGGATTAGAGAGGGTGCAGTGGAGATTGACCAGGATGCTGCCTGGATTAGAGAGGGTGCAGAGGAGATTGACCAGGATGCTGCCTGGATTAGAGAGGGTGCAGAGGAGATTGACCAGGATGCTGCCTGGATTAGAGAGGGTGCAGAGGAGATTTACCAGGATGCTGTCTGGATTAGAGAGGGTGCAGAGGAGATTGACCAGGATGCTGCCTGGATTAGACAGGGTGCAGAGGGGATTGACCAGGATGCTGCCTGGATTAGAGAGGGTGCAGAGGTGATTTACCAGGATGCTGTCTGGATTAGAGAGGGTGCAGAGGTGATTTACCAGGATGCTGTCTGGATTAGAGAGCATGCTTTATGAGGCTAGGTGGAGTGAGCCAGGGCTTTTCTCTCTGGAGTGGAGGAGGATGAGAGGTGACTTGACAGAGTTGTACAGAATGATAAGAGGCAAAGATCGACTGGACAGACAGAGACTTTTCCCCAGGGTGGAGATGATTAATATGATGGGGCATAATTTTAAGGTGTTTGGAGGGAAGTATATGGTGGGGATATCAGAGATAGGTTTTTTTTTTACACACAGACTGCGAAGTGCATGGGAGATCATGCCAGGGGCAGTAGTAGATTGGGGACATTAGGGGCATTTAAGAGACTCCAAGAGAGGCACGTGGATGAAATGGAGGGCCATGTGGGAGGAACGATCTTGGTGTAGGTTAAAGGTTGGCACGACATCCTGGCTGAAGGGCCTGTACTGTGTTGTGTTCTATGAGGCAGGACTCTGGATGTGAGTCTGGTGGCAGACTCCCTACACGGGAACACGAAGGACACAGCCAAGGGCAGAACAGTAGAAACACTTTTGTTACCCAGGGTCAGCTGAGCGAGCCCTAGCACGATGCTCAGAGGCGAGATGATCACATTTGGTTTCTTGGTCTCCTTCAGAATTTTCCGGAACATAGTAATGCCAAAGTCACCGATGGCCTTTCCCAGGACCTGCATCGTCTCGGCAGATGTGGCTCCTGCGCACTTTTCCTGCGGTTGTTCCTCGCCCTCACTCTGAGGGTCTGGCTCCACATCCACCTCTCTGGCAGCTGACGGGTCTGACCTCCGGAAGCTGTGTGACAGTTGGGTCCGAGTCTGGCCCCTGGACCTGCAGGCTGTCAGTTGTGATTTGGACAGGGTAGGAAGTTGAGGTCTCTCTGGGTTCAGATGCCGCTGTTATATTCTCAGCCTGTGGAAGTTAGAGACACATCTGTTCAGAAGATATAGAGTTGTGCAAGGGGTGAGATAACAAACAGGAAATAATACGGAGACAAGTGGAGTCCCGTTCCCAGCCAAAAGGCAGGAAGGGAGCTCCAACCTGTCTCTCCCACCCCAGCCCTGTTCCCCATTCTCATTCTGGACCCTACACCCCATCGTATGACTGTAGACACCGCACAACAGGAGGGTCAGTGTGCACTGCCAGAGTTACAGTGAGCATCAGTTTTACTGCCCTCCCCACCCCAATTGCCACTGACCAGTTCTGGAGACAGTATCCTCTCATTGAAGGCCTTCTCACTGACCGGTACCCAGGCACTGTGACCTTCACAGTGAACGGTGCCCAGGCACGGTGACATTCACACTGACCGGTGCCCAGGCACGGTGACATTCTCACTGACCAGTGCCCGGGCAGGGTGACATTCTCACTGACCGGTGCCCAGACACGGTGACATTCTCACTGACCGGTGCCCAGGCACGGTGACATTCTCACTGACCGGTGCCCAGACACGGTGACATTCTCACTGACCGGTGCCCAGGCACGGTGACATTCTCACTGACCGGTGCCCAGGCACGGTGACATTCTCACTGACCGGTGCCCGGGCACGGTGACCTTCACAGTGAACGGTGCCCAGGCACGGTGACATTCTCACTGACCGGTGCCCAGGCACGGTGACATTCTCACTGACCGGTGCCCAGACACGGTGACATTCTCACTGACCGGTGCCCAGGCACGGTGACATTCTCACTGACCAGTGCCCAGGCACGGTGACCTTCACAGTGAACGGTGCCCAGGCACGGTGACATTCTCACTGACCGGTGCCCAGGCACGGTGACATTCTCACTGACCAGTGCCCAGGCACGGTGACCTTCACAGTGAACGGTGCCCAGGCACGGTGACATTCTCACTGACCGGTGCCCAGGCACGGTGACATTCTCACTGACCGGTGCCCAGACACGGTGACATTCTCACTGACCGGTGCCCAGGCACGGTGACATTCTCACTGACCAGTGCCCGGGCACGGTGACATTCACAGTGACCGGTGCCCAGACACGGTGACATTCTCACTGACCGGTGCCCAGGCACGGTGACCTTCACAGTGACCGGTGCCCAGGCAACGGTGACATTCTCACTGACCGGTGCCCGGGCACGGTGACATTCTCACTGACCGGTGCCCAGACACGGTGACATTCTCACTGACCGGTGCCCGGGCACGGTGACATTCACACTGACCGGTGCCCAGGCACTGTGACATTCTCACTGACCGGTGCCCGGGCACGGTGACATTCTCACTGACCGGTGCCCAGGCACGGTGACATTCACACTGACCGGTGCCCAGGCACGGAGACATTCTCACTGACCGGTGCCCGGGCACGGTGACATTCTCACCAACCAGTGCCCAGGCACGGTGACATTCTCACTGACCGGTGCCCAGACACGGTGACATTCACACTGACCGGTGCCCAGGCACTGTGACATTCTCACTGACCGGTGCCCAGGCACGGTGACATTCTCACTGACCGGTGCCCGGGCACGGTGACATTCTCACTGACCGGTGCCCAGGCACAGTGACATTCTCACTGACCGGTGCCCAGACACGGTGACATTCTCACTGACCGGTGCCCGGGCACGGTGACATTCTCACTGACCGGTACCCAGATACGATGACATTCACACTGACCGGTGCCCAGGCACGGTGACATTCTCACTGACCAGTGCCCGGGGCAGGGTGACATTCTCACTGACCAGTGCCCAGACACGGTGACATTCTCACTGACCAGTGCCCAGGCACGGTGACATTCACACTGACCGGTGCCCGGGCACGGTGACATTCTCACTGACCGGTACCCAGGCACGGTGAACCTCACACCAACCAGTGCCCGGGCACGGTGACATTCTCACTGACCGTTACCCAGGCACGGTGAACCTTACACCAACCAGTGCCCAGACACGGTGACATTCTCACTGACCGGTACCCAGGCACGGTGAACCTCACACCAACCAGTGCCCGGGCAGGGTGACCTTCACACTGACCGGTGCCCAGACACGGTGACATTCTCACTGACCGGTGCCCAGGCACGGTGACATTCACACTGACCGATGCCCAGACACGGTGACATACTCACTGACCGGTGCCCAGGCACGGTGACATTCACACTGACCGGTGCCCAGGCACGGTGACATTCTCACTGACCGGTGCCCAGGCACGGTGACATTCACACTGACCGGTGCCCAGACACGGTGACATTCTCACTGACCGGTGCCCAGACACGGTGACATTCTCACTGACCGGTGCCCAGGCAGGGTGACATTCTCACTGACCAGTGCCCAGACACGGTGACATTCTCACTGACCGGTGCCCAGGCACGGTGACATTCACACTGACCGGTGCCCAGACACGGTGACATTCTCACTGACCGGTACCCAGGCACGGTGAACCTCACACCAACCAGTGCCCCGGGCACGGTGACATTCTCACTGACCGGTACCCAGGCACGGTGAACCTCACACCAACCAGTGCCCAGACACGGTGACATTCTCACTGACCGGTACCCAGGCACGGTGAACCTCACACCAACCAGTGCCCGGGCAGGGTGACCTTCACACTGACCGGTGCCCAGGCACAATGACATTCACACCAACCGGTGCCCAGGCACGGTGACATTCTCACTGACCGGTGCCCAGACACGATGACATTCTCACTGACCGGTGCCCAGACACGGTGACATTCACACCAACCAGTGCCCGGGCACGGTGACATTCTCACTGACCGGTGCCCAGACACGGTGACATTCACACCAACCAGTGCCTGGGCACGGTGACATTCTCACTGACCGGTGCCCAGGCACGGTGACATTCACACTGACCGGTGCCCAGGCACGGTGAACCTCATACCAACCAGTGCCCGGGCACGGTGACATTCTCACTGACCGGTGCCCAGACACGGTGACATTCACACTGACCGGTGCCCAGGCACGGTGAACCTCATACCAACCAGTGCCCGGGCACGGTGACATTCTCACTGACCGGTGCCCAGACACGGTGACATTCCACACCAACCAGTGCCCGGGCACGGTGACATTCACACTGACCGGTGCCCAGACACGGTGACATTCACACCGACCAGTGCCCGGGCACGGTGACATTCTCACTGACCGGTGCCCAGGCACGGTGACATTCTCACTGACCAGTGTCCAGCGCACGGTGAACCTCACACCAACCAGTGCCCGGGCACAGTGACCTTCACACTGATCGGTGCCCGGGCACAGTGACCTTCAGACTGACCGGTGCCCAGGCACGATGACATTTCACCTCTCCAGCCCAAGGAGCTGGGAATAACAGCAGGTGAATCTGGGGTCAGCACACTCAGATTGAGGGGTGGGGGGATGTTGTGGGATGGAGTGAATGCTAGGAGGAAGAGAGGAGGGAAGGAGTGAGGGGAGGTAGGGGAGGAGAGTGAGAGGTGAGAGTGTGTAAGGAGAAGGGGAGAAGAGGAGGAGGGAGGGAAAGGGGATGAAGGAGGAAGGGAGGGAGAGTCGGATGGAGGGAGGGACGGAGTGATGGGGAGAGAGAGAGAGGGAGGGTTGAAGTGAGGTGAGGGAGAGGGGGATAGAGGAAGGGCTATTATGAGGGTAAAAAGGAGTTTTTTAAGAGGGAGAGGGGAGAGGGAGGGAGGGGTGCAGTGAGGGGATGAAGGGAGGGTAGGAGTGAAGGGGTGTGGGGAGGGAGGTTAGGAAAGGCGATGGAGGGAGGGAGTGAGGGGGATGAAGGGAGGGCAGGAGTGAAGGGGTGTGGGGAGCGAGGGAAGGAAAGGCCATGGAGGGAGGGAGTGAGGGGGATGAAGGGAGGGTAGGAGTGAAGGGGTGTGGGGAGGGAGGGAGGGGTGCAGTGAGGGGAGGGAATGAGGGTGGATGGAGGGTAGGAGTGAAGGGGTGTGGGGAGGGAGGGAAGGAAAGGCGATGGAGGGAGGGAGTGAGGGGGATGAAGGGAGGGCAGGAGTGAAGGGGTGTGGGGAGCGAGGGAAGGAAAGGCCATGGAGGGAGGGAGTGAGGGGGATGAAGGGAGGGTAGGAGTGAAGGGGTGTGGGGAGGGAGGGAGGGGTGCAGTGAGGGGAGGGAATGAGGGTGGATGGAGGGTAGGAGTGAAGGGGTGTGGGGAGGGAGGGAAGGAAAGGCGATGGAGGGAGGGAGTGAGGGGGATGAAGGGAGGGCAGGAGTGAAGGGGTGTGGGGAGGGAGGGAGGGGTGCAGTGAGGGGAATGAGGGTGGATGGAGGGTAGGAGTGAAGGGGTGTTGGGAGGGAGGGAAGGAAAGGGGATGGAGGGAGGAGTGAGGGGGATGAAGGGAGGGCAGGAGTGAAGGGGTGTGGGGAGGGAGGGAAGGAAAGGTGATGAAGGGAGGGAGTGAGGGGGATGTAGGGAGGGCAGGAGTGAAGGGGTGTGGGGAGGGAGGGAGGGGTGCAGTGAGGGGAGGGAATGAGGGTGGATGGAGGGTAGGAGTGAAGGGGTGTTGGGAGGGAGGGAAGGAAAGGGGATGGAGGGAGGAGTGAGGGGGATGAAGGGAGGGCAGGAGTGAAGGGGTGTGGGGAGGGAGGGAAGGAAAGGTGATGAAGGGAGGGAGTGAGGGGGATGTAGGGAGGGCAGGAGTGAAGGGGTGTGGGGAGGGAGGGAGGGGGTGCAGTGAGGGGAGGGAATGAGGGTGGATGGAGGGTAGGAGTGAAGGGGTGTGTGGGGAGGGAGGGAAGGAAAGGTGATGGAGGGAGGGAGTGAGGGGGATGTAGGGAGGGCAGGAGTGAAGGGGTGTGGGGAGGGAGGGAAGGAAAGGGGATGAAGGGAGGGTAGGAGTGAAGGGGTGTGGGGAGGGAGGGAGGGGTGCAGTGAGGGGAGGAAGGAGAGAGATTGCAGGGATCCGGAGAGGGAGCGCAGACAGGAGTAGTCCGAAGGTTTACATCAGCGGTGAACATCGGATTGAACAGACACAGGAGGACAGCGACCACACTCCGAGTCTTCATGCTGCTGCCAGTTAGACTTCTGCAAAACAAAATTCAGACAGGGGGCGGCAGTTCGGCTACAGGAAGCATCGGCAAAAGTACCTCCCCGCTCCCTCTCCTCTCTCCTCCATCCATTCCCCTTCCCTCTCCCTCCCTCACTCCCCGCACCCCGTCTTCCTTTCCCTCTCCCTCCCTCCTTCCTGTGCCCCTCGATCCCTCCCTGGCAGCTTGGTGGACCCTCCCCTTCCCTCCACCCTCTCCACACACTCCATGTCTCCTGCACCCGGCATTCCTTGGCCGGTGCCCTGGAGCCAGTGGGAACACAAGGAAGGACACGGGTCTCCTGTGCCCCACCATCAACGCTGTGGGATGCTGCTGTGTAGCAATGACCCGTGGCCATCAGCCCTCCCCGGGGGTGGCAACCTGTGGTGCTGTACACCAGCCACATAGGGAGGTAATGGGGGAGCTCACCTGGGGGGGCTTTAAGGACAGAGGAAAGAGGGAGAGAGAGGGGGACTGAAGTGGGAATGTGTTTGCAGGGGTCAGGATAAAGATAAAGATTTGTTTTATATGTTAAATGTACATCGAAGCTTGCGGAGAAATCCTTTGTTTGTGTCAACAACCAACACAATCCGAGGATGTTCTGGGGGCAGCCCACAAGTGTCACCAACATAGCACACCCGCAACTCACTGACCGTAACCCGTACGCCTACGGACTGTGCGAGGAAACGAGAGCACCTGGCGGAGACCCACTCGGTCGGGGGAGAACATGCAAACTCCTCACAGACAGCGATGGAAACACCACTGTGTGGATATTTGAGTCACTGTTGCCTTCCTGTCAGATCGAACCAGTCTGGCCGTTCTCCTCTGACCCCTCTCATTAACAATGTGTTTTTGCCCAGGGAGCTGCCACTCACTAGATGTATTTTTGTTTTTTGTTTTTTGCATCATTCTCTGTAAACTCTAGAGACTGTGGTGCATGAAAATCCCAGGAGATCAGCAGTTCCTGACATACTCAAACCACCGCATCTGGCACCAACAATTATTCCACAGTCAAAGTCACTTGGATCACATTTCTTCCCCATTCTGATGTCTGGTCTGAACCTCTTGGCCATGTCTGCATGCGTTTAATGCACATAATTCCTGTCACATGATTGGCTGAATAGATACTTGCATCTGCGTGCAGGGGTCCCTAACAAACCGGCCACAGAGTGTACTTTAGTTGAAAACGTTGAAAAATCTCTTGAAAGTTTTTCACTGTTCCACAACTGTCTTACCAGATAGCCTGTGTTCCCAGTCTAGACAGTTCCTCCCTCATCCCATTATAGTCTCTTCTGTTTCAGCAAAATACAATGGATTTACATGGAACCATTGCACTCTCTCTTTGTATGAGAAATTCAATCATACTCTCATCTTGCTTTCCAAGAGGCTCCCTAACTGTTAATTTTACCCATCTCATTGCCCAGGACCAGACCTGAAATAACATATTCCCTGTAGGTTCAATAACATGCTGTTCAAGAAGGCCATCGTGGATACATTCCATGAATTCCTCAAGCCGTGCTTGGTCCAACCTGTTTCACCCAATCAATGTGCAAGTTAAAGCCCCTCTTGAAGACTCCCTGTCCATTTGAACATGCATCTGGTATTTCTTGTTTTATTACCCACACCACTGTTGGGTGGCCTGTAGACATCACCCTTCACCCACCAGTGAGTTTTCCCCCTTCACCTACCTGTGTGTGTCTGTCTGTCTGTGATGTGTGTGCATATGTGTGGTGTAAGGTGTGTATGTGTGTGTATGTATGTGTGTTTGTGTGTGTGTGTATGTGTGGTGTGGTATGTGGGTGGTGTGTGTGTGCTGTGTGTGAGTGTGTGTGGGTGTGTGAGTTTGTGTGTGTGTTGTGTGTGTATGTGTCCAGTGTGTGTGTGTGTGTGTGTGTGTGTGTGTGTGTGTGTGTGTGTGTGTGTGTGTGTGTGTGTGTACGTGTGGGTGGTGTGTGTGTGGTGTGTGTGTGTGTGTGTGTGTGTGTACGTGTGGGTGGTGTGTGTGTGTGTGTGTGTGTGTGTGTGTGTGTGTGTGTGGTGTGTGTGAGTGTGTGAGTGTGTGTGTGTGGTGTGTGTATGTGTCCAGTCTGTGTGTCTGTGTTTCTGTGTGTGTGTGTGTGTGTGTGTGTGTGTGTGTGTGTGTGTGTGTGTGTGTGTGTGTGTGTGAGTGTGTGTGGGTGTGTGAGTTTGTGTGTGTGTTGTGTGTGTATGTGTCCAGTGTGTGTGTGTGTGTGTGTGTGTGTGTGTGTACGTGTGGTGTGGTATGTGGGTGGTGTGTGTGAGTGTGTGTGTGTGTGTGTGTGGTGTGGTATGTGTGTGAGTGTGTGTGTGTGGTGTGTGTATGTGTCCAGTCTGTGTGTCTGTGTTTCTGTGTGTGTGTGTGTGTGTGTGTGTGTGTGTGTGTGTGTGTGTGTGTGTGTGTGTGTGTGTGTGTGTACATGTGGTGTGGTATGTGGGTGGTGTGTGTGTGTGAGTGTGTGTGAGTGTGTGTGCTGTGTGTGTGTGTGTGTGTGTGTGTGTGTGTGTGTGTGTGTGTGTGTGTGTGTGTGTGTGTGTGAGTGTGTGTGGGTGTGTGAGTTTGTGTGTGTGTTGTGTGTGTATGTGTCCAGTGTGTGTGTGTGTGTGTGTGTGTGTGTGTGTACGTGTGGTGTGGTATGTGGGTGGTGTGTGTGAGTGTGTGTGTGTGTGTGTGTGGTGTGGTATGTGTGTGAGTGTGTGTGTGTGGTGTGTGTATGTGTCCAGTCTGTGTGTCTGTGTTTCTGTGTGTGTGTGTGTGTGTGTGTGTGTGTGTGTGTGTGTGTGTGTGTGTGTGTGTGTGTGTGTGTGTACATGTGGTGTGGTATGTGGGTGGTGTGTGTGTGTGCTGTGTATGAGTGTGTGTGTGTGTGTGTGTGTTACTCTGGATTTCCATTATCTGCAGATTCTGCTGTGCTTCCGATCACCACCCTGCGACCGGATTTCTTTAATGGCCATTAAATTATATTTCTTTGTAGGGGTTGGTGCCACAGGTTCACTCGCTGGCCTTGTTTCTTATAGTTCGGGCGTTCACACACACACTGTCCTTTTGGAACCTGGCGAATGTTTCTGTAGCAGGCCCGGAATTTTCCCTTTTCCTTTGGTCTCTGCACTGCTTCCCTCTCTATCTGCCTGGATTCCCACCCCACCCCCGCCACATATTAGTTTAAACCCTCTCCAGCAGCACTGGCTAACTATCCCCCAAAGAACATTGACCCTGGGCAGGAATCTGAACGCCTCTCGCTTCCCTCTCTCTAACGAGAACGCGGGACTGGTACACACACACACTCACACACACTCATACACAGCACACACACACCACCCACATACCACACCACACGTACACACACACACACACACACTCATACACACCACACACATACCACACACACGTACACACACACTCACACACACAAACTGCTGGAAGAACTCAGCAGGTCGGGCAGCGTCTATGGAGAGGAATAAACAGTCGACAGTTCATCAGGACTGAAAAGGAAGTGGGCTTGTGATTGACGCCTGGTGCACGGGTAGCAATCCCGCGATTTTATCTTTGAAGTCCTACTTTGTAATGAATGGGTAAATACAGCTCGTTGGATCTGCTCTGCCTCCCCCCTGTATCCCACATTCACGACCGCTGGATGTTCAACCCTCCCCTTCCAGAATGCCCCCCTGAGACACCCCGAACCCTAGAGGCTGTGGGGGGGGGGGCAAAACACACTAACTGGGAGTCCCATTTTCGGCCTCAGAAGCTCCTGTCTATTCCCCTAATTATGGAATCCCCTCTCACGATCTTCCTTGCTCTCGTGTGTAGCAGGGCCACTCACTCTGGCGGCCGAGACGCTGGTCACTGCTCCCTTCACCTGCCGAGCCCCCTCCTCCGTCAGTCTCTCCGTCCCGGGGGGAGGTGACCGCAGGGGCCTCGTGAACTACGGCCCCCGCTCTGCTGTCCGTTGGTCACTGATACCCCGCCTTTCCTTAAGTCCGTGCAGTGACCCATTCGCCACTCGATCAGAACGTCGCGTTGCCCCACTTTGCCCCGGGGGCACACACTGAGGGCAGGAGTTCTGATGTCTGCACCCACCCGAGCCATCGCGGACCCCACCTTCGACATCAGCTTTTGGCTGGAAGGAGCCAATGTCCACTCTGAGGTCTCCCTCCGACCCGTATTTCCCCTCACTCCCTCATTCTCTGCACGTCGGCGGAAGGTCAAAATGCACCCTAATACTCACCCCACCCACACGTCCCCTTCTCCCTCCCCTGACTGGAACAGCGGACCCCGCACGACAGGCTCCCCCGGGTGCCCCTACCTCTGTCCCACGTTTGCCGAGCCGGAATGAGATCTGTGGCGTGGCCCAACAGTCTGTCAGTGCCCAGAACCGCACTTATCTCCAGCCTCGCTGGATAAACATTGAGACATGTCCTGTTAAACATTTGCCTGAGTCCCCACTCCATTTCACCAGTACACCATCCCCGGCATATGTCGTGAAATACGCTGTTTGCGACAGCAGTGCTTTGCTAAGTATAATTTAAAAATAAATGACAACAAGGAATAGACACAACAAAGCAAATTAGTAGTGCAAAAATAGAGCAAATAAAGAGAAAAAATAGTGAGCTGGTGAACACGGGTTGTTTGTTCATTCAGAAATCCGATGGAGACGGGTCGAAGCTATTCCTGAAACATTGAGGGTGTGCTTCAGGCTCCTAACGAGAGGGGGGCACATCCTGAGTGATAGACGGTCCTTAATGATGAGCTTTTTCCGATCCTGTACGGTGGCTTCCCCCGTACCAGCCCGGTAGAATGCTCTCCATATTAAAAAATAAATTACAAAAACAGAATGCTCTCCGTTGTACGTCCGTAGAGATGTGCTTGTCTTTAATGATATACCAAACCTCCACAAACTCCTAACGAAATTCAGCTGTTCTCCTGTTTTCTTTGTAATTGCATGGGGCCCGGGATAATTACAGAGATGTTGAGACTGCTGCCCCTTTCTTCTGCTGACCGACCCCACGATGAGGACTTGTGTGTGTGTGTGTGTTTCCCCCATTTCATCTTCCTGAAGTCCACAATCAATTCCATGGACTTAGTGACATAGAGCACAAGGTTGAGTACTCAGAGTCTCCGAGCCGTGTCCGAGCCGCGCGCCCCTCGGCGTGACCGAGCCGAGAGCCCCTCGGCGTGACCGAGCCGAGAGCCCCTCGGCGTGACCGAGCCGCGAGCCCCTCGGCGTGTCCGAGCCGAGAGCCCCTCGGCGTGACCGAGCCGCGAGCCCCTCGGCGTGTCCGAGCCGCGAGCCCCTCGGCGTGACCGAGCCGCGAGCCCCTCGGCGTGACCGAGCCGAGAGCCCCTCGGCGTGACCGAGCCGCGAGCCCCTCGGCGTGTCCGAGCCGAGAGCCCCTCGGCGTGACCGAGCCGAGAGCCCCTCGGCGTGACCGAGCCGAGGCAGCGTGACCGAGCCGAGAGCCCCTCGGCGTGACCGAGCCGAGAGCCCCTCGGCGTGACCGAGCCGAGGCAGCATGACCGAGCCGAGGCAGCGTGACCGAGCCGAGAGCCCCTCGGCGTGACCGAGCCGAGATCCCCTCGGCGTGTCCGAGCCGAGATCCCCTCGGCGTGACCGAGCCGAGAGCCCCTCGGCGTGACCGAGCCGAGGCAGCGTGACCGAGCCGCGAGTCCCTCGGCGTGACCGAGTCGCGAGCCCCTCGGCGTGAACGAGCCGAGATCCCCTCGGCGTGACCGAGCCGCGAGCCCCTCGGCGTGACCGAGCCGCGAGCCCCTCGGCGTGACCGAGCCGAGGCAGCGTGACCGAGCCGCGAGCCCCTCGGCGTGACCGAGCCGAGAGCCCCTCGGCGTGTCCGAGCCGAGAGCCCCTCGGCGTGTCCGAGCCGAGAGCCCCTCGGCGTGACCGAGCCGAGAGCCCCTCGGCGTGACCGAGCCGCGAGCCCCTCGGCGTGACCGAGCCGCGAGCCCCTCGGCGTGTCCGAGCCGCGAGCCCCTCGGCGTGACCGAGCCGAGAGCCCCTCGGCGTGACCGAGCCGCGAGCCCCTCGGCGTGTCCGAGCCGAGAGCCCCTCGGCGTGACCGAGCCGAGGCAGCGTGACCGAGCCGAGAGCCCCTCGGCGTGACCGAGCCGAGGCAGCGTGACCGAGCCGAGAGCCCCTCGGCGTGACCGAGCCGAGGCAGCATGACCGAGCCGAGGCAGCGTGACCGAGCCGAGAGCCCCTCGGCGTGACCGAGCCGAGATCCCCTCGGCGTGTCCGAGCCGAGATCCCCTCGGCGTGACCGAGCCGAGAGCCCCTCGGCGTGACCGAGCCGAGGCAGCGTGACCGAGCCGCGAGTCCCTCGGCGTGACCGAGTCGCGAGCCCCTCGGCGTGAACGAGCCGAGATCCCCTCGGCGTGACCGAGCCGCGAGCCCCTCGGCGTGACCGAGCCGAGGCAGCGTGACCGAGCCGAGAGCCCCTCGGCGTGACCGAGCCGAGGCAGCGTGACCGAGCCGCGAGCCCCTTGGCGTGACCGAGCCGAGAGCCCCTCGGCGTGACCGAGCCGCGAGCCCCTCGGCGTGACCGAGCCGAGGCAGCGTGACCGAGCCGAGAGCCCCTCGGCGTGACCGAGCCGAGGCAGCGTGACCGAGCCGCGAGCCCCTTGGCGTGACCGAGCCGAGAGCCCCTCGGCGTGTCCGAGCCGAGAGCCCCTCGGCGTGACCGAGCCGCGCGCCCCTCGGCGTGACCGAGCCGCGCGCCCCTCGGCGTGACCGAGCCGCGCGCCCCTCGGCGTGACCGAGCCGAGAGCCCCTCGGCGTGTCCGAGCCGTGAGTCCCTCAGCGTGACCGAGGTGAGCGCAGCCCTACACCGCGATTCGTTTGGCATATGAACTGGAAACATACAGAGAAATCCGTGATTTGCATCGCACACATTCCAAACCACGGCCGGGGCATCTCTCAGAGCCCTTCTTGGCAAGTGCAGAGGAGCTTCACGGGAATGAAAGGGTTAATGTGTGAGGAGCGATGGATGCCTGAGGGCCTGCACTCGCTGGAGTCTGGGTGGGGAGGGAGGGGGTGATTACATTGAAACCTATTGAATATTGGGGGACGTCACGTGATGACGTAGGATCGAGACGCTGGAACCCAGCTCTCCCGTAAAAAGTTAATAAATTAATGTCTAAATGAAGAAAAGTTAGTCAGTACCTTCTAAAAGTTACTTATAAACTACTCCGGATTGTGTCAAGCTATGCCTCAAAGAAGGAAGATGAAGAAAACTAATACCGGGAAGATTACGCAAGTTGGAACAAGAGTGGGGCCCACGTCTGCCGAGGAACCGCGGTCTCAGGTACGTGGTGCCACCGGCGAGGCGGAACAAGAGACCGCGGCAACAATGGCCATTCCTAAAAGGAAGGGTCATCGTGAATTGCGCAAACGCGAAGGACGGAGCATGCGCAAACGGGAGCAACAAGAACTACAAAGCCCAGCTACCACTGCAACTGAAAGTGATAGTGAATCGGAGGGAGAGTCAAGTGTCTCGGAAGGATCAGATGAAGAAGAAGTTAAAAGTCCTTCTAGAAATATAGAAAAGACTTTGAGGCAAATAATGCGTAAATTAGACACATTAAAAATAATTTAAAATAATCAAAAAATACTCGAAAAAAAAGACCAATATGGAGATTATGCTTGATAAAATGACAAAGAGACAGGAAAAAATGGAAAAAAGAATTACAGACTTGGAAACTACAACGGAGGACATGGTTGAAAGAATGGACAAAATAGAAAATGAAAATGCTGCTTGGGCATCAGAAAGAAAACAATTTATGGAACAAATTGATAAGCTTGAAAATTTCAGTAGACGAAATAATATTAAAATTGTTGGACTTAAAGAAGATATAGAAGGAGAAGATCCAATAAATTTTTTTCAAAAATGGATCCCTGAAAAGTTGGAAATGGAAAGAGAAACTCCAATTGAGATCGAAAGGGCTCATAGATCCTTAAGGTCAAGACCTCGAGCTGATCAAAACCCACGATCAATTTTGATAAAATGCTTACGATACCAAGACAAAGAAAAGATCCTGAAGGCCGCTGCCCAAAGTGCCAAAAATAGAAACGGGCCACTGATGATAGCAGGAAAACCAGTTCTTTTTTATCCTGATATAAGTTACAACCTGTTGAAGAGAAAGAAGGAATTTAACCCAGTGAAAAAAGCCTTATGGGTAAAGGGTTATAAATTTACAATGCGTCATCCAGCAACACTGATAATTTTTTTGGAGGAAGGAAAAATTTTTTTTCCCGATTATCGAAAAGCAGAGGAGTTTGTACAAGAACTTCTATCTATTCGCTAATTATGCATAGAGACTTCCAAACGTAATGGATTAAAGATGAAGATAGACCCAACGAACAGAAGTGATGGACATTTATGGATATTATAGAAGAGAAAAGCAAAATTTTAGAAATACTAAATGAGAATGGTATTTCTTTTTTTTTCTCTTCTTATACATATATGTTTTTGTGTTGCGGGGGGGCTGGGGAGCTTTGGATCGGTTACTGCGGGATTCACGTGTGTAATCATGGCGGTTGCCATGACCCGTACAGCAGAGGGGGGTAATGTTGTGTTTTTTTTCCACAACATTAGTAGGGGGGTATTTTGTTTTTTTCTTTATATTTTAATTTTCTTCTTTCTTTTAGCCTGGATGATTGGTGGGGACACACATAGCAACACGGAGATTTTTATAAAGATTTCCCAAGATACCACGAAAGCGGAAAGATTAGGTACTATTATAGATTGGAATAATATAATAAAAAAAAATGACTAATCTACTAAACTTTTTAAGTTTTAATGTTAATGGGCTTAATGGGCCAGTAAAAAGAAAAAGAATTTTAGCATATATTAAAAAAATGAAAACAGATATAGCTTTTTTACAAGAAACTCATTTAACAGACATAGAACATCAGAAATTAAAAAGAGACTGGGTTGGAAATGTTATTGCAGCTTCATTTAATTCAAAGGCGAGAGGAGTTGCAATTTTGGTTAACAAAAATCTACCAATTAAAATACAAAACGCATTAATTGATTCGGCGGGGAGATATCTAATTATACACTGTCAAATTTTTTCAGAACTATGGACCCTTATGAACATTTACGCACCAAATGAAAATGATGTAAAATTCATACAGGAGGTCTTTTTGAATTTGGCCAACGCACATGATAAAATATTAATAGGTGGAGATTTTAACTTTTGTCTAGATCCAGCTTTAGATAGATCAACAAAGGTTGTTACAAAATCAAAAGCAGTAAAATTAACTCTATCATTGATGAAAGACTTAAATCTGATTGATATATGGAGAAGAATTAATCCAAAAGAAAGAGATTATTCATTTTATTCAAATAGACATAAAACATATTCAAGGATAGACTTTTTCCTATTATCAACAAATATTCAAGATAGAGTGAAAAATGTGGAATATAAAGCAAGAATATTGTCAGATCATTCTCCTTTAATAATGACAATGATAATGATAGATAAAGAGGAATCAGTTTATAGGTGGAGATTTAATTCAATATTATTAAAACGTCAAGACTTTTGTGATTTTATGAAAAAACAGATTCAGTTCTTTTTAGATATAAATTCACATTCAGTTGATGATAAATTTATAGTGTGGGAAGCAATGAAGGCATACTTGAGAGGTCAGATAATAAGTTATACTTCTAAAATTAAGAAGGAATATATGATAGAAATAGATCAATTGGAAAAAGAGATTACAAAATTAGAAAAAGAATCCCAAAGAAATATGACAGAAGAAAAACGAAGACAACTTGTTAACAAGAAGTTACAATATAATACGCTCCAAACATATCGAACGGAAAAAGCAATTATGAGAACTAAACAAAGATATTATGAACTAGGTGAAAGATCACATAAAGTTCTTGCATGGCAGCTAAAAACAGACCAGACTTCTAAAACAATAAATGCAATTCGAACAAGAGTAAATAAAATTACTTATAAACCTTTAGAAATTAATGAAGCTTTTAAGAATTTTTACTCTGAGTTGTACAAATTAGAATCACAAAATGACAATGTCAAGATAGAAAGGTTTCTATCACAAATAACTCTTCCAAAATTAAATACGGAAGAACAGAAGGGATTAGATATGCCTTTTACATTGAAAGAGGTCGAAGAAGCCCTAGGATCACTTCAAAGTAATAAATCTCCAGGAGAAGATGGTTTTCCGCCTGAATTCTATAAAAAGTTTAAAGATTTATTAATTCCTCCTCTTATGGAATTAATACGCCAAGCGGAAAGAACACATAAACTTCCAGAATCCTTTTCGACAGCCATTTTAATAGTATTGCCAAAAAAAGATAGAGATCCTTTAAAGCCATCATCATATAGACCGATTTCTTTATTAAATACTGATTATAAAATAATAGCAAAAATCTTATCTAATAGATTATCTAAATGCTTACCAAAATTAGTACATATGGATCAAACAGGATTTATTAAAAATAGACAATCAGCAGATAATGTAACTCGCTTATTTAGTATAATTCATTTAGCACAGAAGAGGGAGGAAATGAGCGTGGCAGTTGCTTTAGATGCAGAAAAAGCATTTGATAGATTGGAGTGGGATTTTTTATTTAAGGTATTGGAAAAATACGGATTAGGAGTATCTTTTATAAAATGGATTAAAACCTTAAATACTAATCCCAAAGCTAAAGTAGTGACAAATGGTCAAATTTCAACACCATTTCAGTTAACAAGGTCAACTAGGCAAGGTTGTCCATTATCACCTGCTTTATTTGTATTGGCGATAGAGCCATTAGCTGAATTGATCAGAATGGACCCAGATATTAAGGGTTTTAGAGTTAACCAGGAAGAATACAAGATTAACTTATTTGCTGATGATGTTCTACTTTATCTAACAAACCCATTGCAATCGTTGCATAAATTATCCTATAGATTAGAAGAATATGGGAAAGTATCAGGTTACAAAATAAATTGGGATAAAAGTGAAATTTTACCTCTTACTAAAGGAGACTATAATCAATGTCGATCAATAACCCAATTTAGATGGCCGGCAAATGGTATAAAATATTTAGGTATAAGAGTCAATAATGATATAAAGAACATATACAAATTAAATTATTTACCACTATTGAAAAAAATTCAAGAAGATCTTGATAAATGGATGGTATTACCAATAACATTAGTAGGTAGAGTAAATACCATAAAAATGAATATATTCCCTAGATTACAATACTTATTTCAATCACTACCAATACAATTACCCCAGAAGTTTTTTCAAGAGCTGAATAAATATGTGAGGAAGTTTCTTTGGAAAGATAAGATGTCAAGAATATCGTTGGAAAAATTGACATGGAAATTTGAGCTAGGAGGGTTACAACTTCCAAATTTTAAGAATTATTATAAAGCAAATCAACTTAGATTTATTGCATCCTTTTTTGAGAAAGACAAACCGGCATGGATCAGAATAGAACTAGATAAAATAGGAGAAAATATACCAGAAGACTTTATATATAAATGGGAATCTAAATGGATACGGGAAAAGAAAGAATCTCCTATATTAAAACATTTGATTGATTTATGGAATAAGATAAATGTTGACGATGAGACAAAGAAATCCTTATTAGCAAAGAGATCTTTAATCCAAAATAGACTTATTCCTTTTACAATGGATAATCAACTTTTATATAATTGGTTTCAAAAAGGGATTAGATATATAGGAGATTGTTTTGAAGGAGGTATATTAATGTCATTTGATCAATTAAAGAATAAATATAAAGTATTCAAACAACACTCTTTTTTGTTACTTTCAACTAAGGGCTTATTTAAGAGAAAAGCTAGGTCAAACAATGTTACTACCGAAACCCAATGAAATAGAAACTTTAATTCAAAAAGGAAAGATTAAAAAATTTATCTCTTGTATGCATAATTTGATTCAAAAACAGCAATTAAACAAGGAGTCCATAAGTCAAGACAAAAATGGGAAAGTGATTTGAATATCAAAATTGAAGAAAAAAACTGGTCAAGACTATGTCTTGAGAGAATGACAAATACAATAAACGTTCGATTAAGATTAGTGCAATACAATTTTTTACATCAACTATATATTACACCACAAAAAATAAACAAATTAAACCCAAATCTATCTGATCAGTGTTTTCGATGTAACCAAGAAATTGGTACTTTTTTACATTCTACTTGGTCTTGCTCTAAAATTCAACCTTTTTGGACAAATTTAAGAGTTTTACTGGAACAAATTATTGGAATACAACTTCCACACAACCCAATATTACTTTTACTAGGTAATATTGAAGGGATAAAACCGATATCCAGACTGAATAAATATCAGAAAGAATTTATAAAAATTGCATTGGCAGTAGCCAAAAAAGCTATTGCAGTGACTTGGAAATCGGATACATATCTAAGTATAGATCGTTGGAAGAACGAAATTTATGGCTGTATTCCACTTGAAAAAATCACTTACAATTTAAGAGATAAATATGAAACATTTTTGAAAATTTGGCACCCTTGTTACAAAAGACAGGATTAAATATATAGGTGCTCCGAAGATGAAATAATTGGTTACTTGGGGAAAGAAATAAATATATATACTAAAGTTATTACGAACTCCGTGGAGCATGTGGGGATCTTCCAATATCCAGGCATTCCTTTTTTTTCTTTCTTTTTTTTTAATAGGGATGTTAGGGGGGAGGGGTTAAGGGGAGGGGGGCTGGGTAAAACATTTTTTTTTCTCATACACATTTATTCTGTAACTATTTGAAAACAATAAAAAAAGTTTTAAAAAAACCTATTGAATATTGATGAAGGGGCTCGGCCCCAAACGTCGACAGTGCTTCTTCCTATAGATGCTGCCTGGCCTGCTGTGTTCCACCAGCATTTTGTGTGTTGTTGTTGCTTGAATTTCCAGCATCTGCAGATTTCCTCGTGTTTGCGAATATTGGAAGAGGGCATGGAGAGTCTAAGGCACATCTCCAAAATGGAAGGCTGTCCATTTAGAAAGGAGATGAGGAGGGATTTCTTTAGCCAGAGGATGGTGAATCTGTGGAACTCATTACCACAGAGTGGAGACTGTTATGTTCTTCATCAGTTAGGGTGTCAAAGGTTATGGGAGAAGGCAGGAGAATGGGGTTGAAAGGGGTCAGCATGATGAAATGGCAGAGCAGGCTTGATGGGCCAAATAGCCTAATTCTGCTCCTTTGTCTGATGGTGAGGTGTGAATACACTGATTATGCTGATAAGGGCTAAGTTCTATGGCAGTGAAGAAACAGCAATAATTTCCCAAGCCAGGATGGTGTGCGGACGGGGGTGGGGGTGGGGGTGGGGGGGGTATGGTGAACCTCATGTTGTTGCTGTCCTTGTCCTTACAGCTAGTAGATATGGTAGGTTTGGGAGGTGCTGTCTGAAGGATCTTGGTGAGCTGCTGCAGTGCATTCTATAGACAGAACAGAACTTTGCCACTGTGTGTCGGTGGGGAAGTGAGTGAATGAATGGGTGTAGCTGAAGAGGTTATCAAGGGGGCCACTGTGTGAGATTTCTTCATTGTCCTTCAGCTCTCAAGAGCCCCCACACTCTCCACATTGCTCCACATATCATCCAAGCTCCTACTTACTCTTCCAACGATTCTGAATGAGGCACAGAGAGATCTGTATTTACTGACAAATACCTTTATTGTTCAAACTAACAAGTATGTGAATTCATACACTAAATACCTTGTGTGCACACCTGCTAAGTATCCCTGACTCTCCTGGATAGTCAAAGAATAGCAAAGGTATTACCCGGGCGGAGGAATTTACGCTGACCAGGCGCTCCTTGTTCCTCGTGGTCCCAATTCACTCTCCACGTGCTTCACGTAGGGTTCTTCTCGCTTGTATCTGCGATGGTTATTCTTCGAAGTTACCGCCACCGGCACACACAAAGCATCCACTTTTATATCCATTTCTTATCAATTCAAATGTCGCATTCCAGTGTCATTGGCCGCAGGTCATGTGTCTGGCCTTTAACACCTGGTCATTGGCTCTGGTCCAAGCAGCATCCATCTATTGTCCTCTTCCCATCAAGGGACAGTTGCTGACTCATGGCTCTTTGTTCCCAGTCAGCAATGAGCTCGAATCACCTCAGGCATTCACAATCCTGCATGTTATAGCCAACCAAAGAACACCTCACAAATAACTCCTTATTTGGAAATGACCTCCAGTCCAGCAGATTACCTGAAGAGTCTTTGTGCCTTCTTTAAAACACTAATCAAGTCCAGCATGTCAAGCTCACAAAATGGAGAATCGAGTGTCTTCACAAAATGGCAGCCTCCATTCCCCTAAGCGCACGGCAAGAACAAAGACAGCTTCCACTGTCCTTGATTCATTTGAATTCACTGATTTGAAGATTGTCATTCTTTCTGGCCAACACACTGATGTTCCACTATCATCTTACTTGTGTTCTCTTCCCATCTATTTTGGCCAGTTCCTCTTCAGGCCCTTTACTCCTCTGTAATACTAATCATAAGACATAGGAGCAGAATTGGGCCATTTTGCCTAAGGAGTCTGCTCCCCCATTCTTTCCCCTCTTCAGCCTCACTCCCTGGCCTTCTCCCCGTAAACTTTTATGCCCTATCAATCTCAGCCTTAAATTCAAACAATGACTTGGCTTCCACAGCTGCATGTGGCAACAAATTCCACAAAGTCACCACCCTTTGGCTGAAGAAATTTCTCCACAACTCTGTTTTGAAAGGGAGCCCATCTATTCTGAGGCTGTGCCCGCTTGTCCTAGACTCTCCCACCATGGGAAACATCCTTTCCACATCTACTTTGTCTAGGCCTTTCAACATTCAAAAGGTTTCAGTGAGATTCCACCCCCCCCCGCCCCACCCCATCCTTCTGAATGCCAGTGAGTACAGACCCAGAGCCATCAAGCGTTCTTTGTATGATAACCCTTTCATTCCTGGAATCATCCTTGTGAACCTCCTCTGGACCCTCTCCAATGTCAGCACATCTTTTCTTAGATGAGGGGCCCAAACTGTTCACAATACTCAAGGTGAGGCCTCACCAGTGCCTTATAAAGCCTCAGCATCACATCCTTGCTCTTGTATTCAAGACCTCGTGAAATGAATGCTAACATGGCATTTGCCTTCCTCACCACCGACTCAACCTGCAAGTTAATCTTCAGGGTGTATTTCGTTTGCCACTTTCTTGCCCATTCTCCTAACCCAAGTCTTTCTGCAGCCTACTGTTCCTCAACACTACCTGCCCCTCCACCAATCTTCGTATCATCTACAAACTTGTCAACAAAGCCATCTATTCCATCATCTAAATCATTGATATAGAGCATAGAAAGAAGCGGTCCCAATACCGACCCCTGTGGAACACTACTATGTTACTGGCCGCCAAACAGAAAAGGATCTTTTTATTCCCATTCACTGCCTCCTACCAATCAGCCAGTGCTCTAACCATCTTAGTAACTCTCCTGTAATACCATGGGCTCTTAACTTGTTAAGCAGCCTCATGTGTGGCACCTTGTCAAACGCCTTCTGAAAGTTCAAATATTCAACATCCACCACATCCCCTTTATCTATCCTACTTGTAATCTCCTCAAATAATTCCAATAGGTTTGTCAGGCAGGATTTTCCCTTGAGGAAACAATGTTGACTTTGTCCAGTCTTGTCCTGTGTCACCAAGTACTCCAGAACCTCATCCTTAAAAATAGACTCCATCATCTTCCCAACCACTCAGGTCAGGCCAAATGGTCTATAATTTCCTTTCTGTTGCCTCCCTCCTTTCTGAAAGAGTGGAGTGACATTTACAATTTTCAGGTCCTCCAGAACCTTGCCAGAGTCCAATGATTTTTGAAAGATCCTTACTAATGCCACCTCAGTCTCTACCACTATCCTGGGGTGCAGTTCATCTGGTTTATTTTTAACTTTTTGAGCACCTTCTCCCTTGTAATTGTAACTGCACCCACTTCTCTTCCCTCACACCCTTCAACACCTGGCACACTGCTCGTCTTCCACAGTGAAGACTGATGCAAAATACTCATTTAGTTTGCTCCGCTTGCTCGCGGTATCCTCATGCCTATCACTTTGAACAGCTCTAGCAAACCTGCCCAGAAGGATATCGGTCCCCTTTGGGTTCAGGTGTAACCTGTTCCTTTTGTACAGATCACAGCTTCCCAGAAGAGACCCCAATGATCCAGAAATTTGAAATCCTGCCCCCCTGCACCAGTTTCTCAGCCACACATTCACCTGCTAAATCATTCTATTCTTGCCTTCACGGGTGTGTGGCACAGGCAGCAATCTAGAGATTTCTACCCTGAAGGTCCTGTTTTTCAACTTCCTACCTAGCTCCCTAAAATCTCTCTTCAAGATCTGCTCGCCCTTCCTATCTATGTCATTGGTACATATTGGCACCAAGAATTCTTTCTAGCTGCTCACCCTCCCCCTTTAGAATACGATGGACCCAATCCAAGACCTCTCTCTGACTCTGGCACCTGGGTGGCAACGTATCATTTGGGCGTCTCTATCACACCCACAGAATCTCCTCCCTGCTCCACTGCCTATGGGATCTCTTGTAACTACTGCAGTCCTCTTCACCTCTGTTTCAACAGCACCAGACTCAATGCCAGAAACCCAATCATTGTGGTTCCCACCGGCAGATCGTTCCCCTTAACAGACTTCAAAGTGGTCTACTTTTTGTTGAGGGGAACAGGTACCCTGCACTGACTGACAATTTCCCTTCCTTCTCCCGACGGTCACCCAGCCTCCTGCAGCCTAGGAGTGATTACCTCCCTGTAGTTCCTATCTGTCTCCTTGTTCTCTCACGTTGCAGCTATAGTTCCTGAACGCGTTCTCTGAGGAGCTGCAACATTATGCAGATGTAGTTATCCGTGAGGCTGGAGGTCTCCCAGAATTCCCACAACTCACAAACACACACACAACAAAACACTGCCCTGGAGCCATTCTCACTGCACTGACTGACAATAAACTGCTAAAATTGGTAAGAAACTTACCCAATACTTACATTGCCCAAGCCTGATGAGACATAGCCACTCCAACACTGGTCCACACACATGATAGCCGGTCCAAAACTGCTCCAAACACATGATAGCCGTTCCAACACGTGTCCACACACACGAAAGCCGCTCCAACACTGATCCACTCACACGATAGCCGCTCCAACACTGATCCACTCACACGATAGCCGCTCCAACACTGGTCCACACACACGATAGCCGCTCCAACACTGATCCACACACACGATACCGCTCCAACACTGGTCCACACACACGATAGCCGCCCCAACACTGATCAACACACACGATAGCCGCTTCAACACTGGTTCACGATAGCCGCTCCAACACTGGTCCACCCACACGATAGCCGCTCCAACACTGATCCACACACACGATGGCCGCTCCAACACTGGTCCACTCACACGATAGCGGCTCCAACACTGGTCCACACACACGATAGCCGATCCAACACTGATCCACTCACACGATAGCCGCCCCAACACCGCTCCACTCACACGATAGCCGCTCCAACACGGGTCCATACACACGATAGCCGCTCCAACACTGGTCCACTCACACGATAGCCGCTCCAACACTGATCCACCCACACGATAGCCGCTCCAACACTGGTCCACTCACACGATAGCCGCTCCAACACTGATCCACTCACACGATAGCCGCTCCAACACGTGTCCACACACACGATAGCCGCTCCAACACCGGTCCACACACGATAGCCGCTCCTACACGTGTCCACACACAGGATAGCCGCTCCAACACCGGTCCACAAACACGATAGCCGCTCCAACACGTGTCCACACACACGATAGCCGCTCCAACACGTGTCCACACACACGATAGCCGCTCCAACACTGGTCCACTCACAGGATAGCCACTCCAACACTGGTCCACTCACAGGATAGCCACTCCAACACTGGTCCACACACACGTTAGCCGCTCCAACACGTGTCCACACACACGATAGCCGCTCCAACACTGGTCCACTCACAGGATAGCCACTCCAGCACTGGTCCACCCACACGATAGCCGCTCCAACACGTGTCCACACACAGGATAGTCGCTCCAACACGTGTCCACACACACGATAGGCGCTCCACCACTCACTGGTCCACTCACACGATAGCCACTCCAACATGTGTCCACACACACGATAGCCGCTCCAACACGTGTCCACACACACAATAGCCACTCCAACACGGGTCCACACACATGATAGCCGCTCCAACACTGGTGCACACACACGATAGCCGCTCCAACACGTGTCCACACACACGATAGCCTCTCCAACACGGGTCCACACACACGATAGCCACTCCAACACGGGTCCACACACACGATAGCCGCTCCAACACTGGTGCACACACACGATAGCCGATCCAACACGTGTCCACACACACGATAGCCGCTCCAACACTGGTCCACACACACGATAGCCGCTCCAACACTGATCCACCCACACGATAGCCGCTCCAACAGGAGTCCACACACACGACAGCAGCTCCAACACTGATCCACACACACGATAGCCGCTCCAACACGTGTCCACACACACGATAGCCGCTCCAACACGTGTCCACACACACGATAGCCGCTCCAACACTGATCCACACACACGATAGCCGCTCCAACACTGATCCACACACACGATAGCCGCTCCAACACTGATCCACCCACACGATAGCCACTCCAACACGTGTCCACACACAGGATAGCCGCTGCAACACTGATACACTCACACGATAGCCGCTCCAACACGGGTCCACACACACGATAGCCGCTCTAAGACCGATCCACCCACACGATAGCCACTCAAACACTGATCCACACACACGATAGCCACTCCAACACTGGTCCACACACACGATAGCCGCTCCAACACGTGTTCACCCACACGATAGCCGCTCCAACACGTGTCCACACACACGATAGCCACTCCAACACGGGTCCACACACAGGATAGCCGCTGCAACACTGATCCACTCACACGATAGCCGCTCCAACACGGGTCCACACACAGGATAGCCGCTGCAACACTGATCCACACACACGATAGCCGCTCTAAGACCGATCCACCCACACGATAGCCACTCCAACACTGATCCACACACACGATAGCCGCTCCAACACGTGTCCACACACACGATAGCCGCTCCAACATGGGTCCACTCACACGATAGCCGCTCTAAGACCGATCTACCCACACGATAGCCGCTCCAACACTGATCCACACACATGATAGCCGCTCCAACACGGGTCCACTCACACGATAGCCGCTCTAAGACCGATCCACCCACACGATAGCCGCTCTAAGACCGATCTACCCACACGATAGCCGCTCCAACACTGATCCACACACACGATAGCCGCTCCAACACTGATCCACACACACGATAGCCGCTCCAACATGGGTCCACACACACGATAGCCGCTCCAACACTGGTCGACACACACGATAGCCGCTCCAACACTGGTCGACAAACACGATAGCCGCTCCAACACTGATCCACTCACACGATAGCCGCTTCAACACTGGTCCACACACACGATAGCCGCTCCAACAAGGGTACACACACACGATAGCCGCCCCAACACGGGTACACACAAACGATAGCCGCCCCAACACTAATCCACACACAGGATAGCCGCTCCAACACTGATCCACTCACACGATAGCCGCTCCAACACTGATCCACTCACACGATAGCCGCTCCAACACTGATCGACACACACTATAGCCGCTCCAACACTGATCCACTCACACGATAGCCGCTCCAACACGTGTCCACACACACGATAGCCGCTCCAACACGGGTACACTCACACGATAGCCGCTCCAACACTGGTCCACTCACACAATAGCCGCTCCAACACTGATCCACTCACACGATAGCCGCTCCAACACGTGTCCAAACACACGATAGCCGCTCCAACACGGGTACACTCACACGATAGCCGCTCCAACACTGGTCCACTCACACGATAGCCGCTCCAACACTGATCCACACACACGATAGCCGCTCCAACACTGGTCGACACACACGATAGCCGCTCCAACACTGGTCCACACAAACGATAGCCGCTCCAACACGGGTCCACACACACGATAGCCGCTCCAACACCGATCCACACACACGATAGCGGCTCCAACACCGATCCACACACACGATAGCCGCTCCAACACTGATCCACTCACACGATAGCCGCCCCAACACTGATCAACACACACGATAGCCGCCCCAACACTGATCAACACACACGATAGCCGCTCCAACACTGGTCCACACACACGATAGCCGCTCCAACACTGGTCCACACACACGATAGCCGCCCCAACACTGGTCCACTCACACGATAGCCGCCCCAACACTGGTCCACTCACACGATAGCTGCTCCAACACTGATCCACTCACACGATAGCCACTCCAACACTGATCCACTCACACGATAGCCACTCCAACCCTGGTCCACTCACACGACAGCCGCTCCAACACTGGTCCACCCACACGATAGCCGCTCCAAAACTGATCCACACACACGATAGCCGCTCCAACACTGGTCCACACACACGATAGCCGCTCCAACACTGGTCCACACACACGATGGCCGCACCAACACTGGTCCACTCACCCGATAGCCGCCCCAACACTGATCCACACACACGATAGCCGCCCCAACACTGGTCCACTCACCCGATAGCCGCTCCAACACTGGTCCACTCACCCGATAGCCGCCCCAACACTGATCCACACACACGATAGCCGCTCCAACACTGGTCCACACACACGATAGCCGCTCCAACACTGGTCCACACACACGATGGCCGCCCCAACACTGATCCACACACACGATAGCCGCTCCAACACTGGTCCACTCACACGATAGCCGCTCCAACACTGATCCACACACACGATAGCCGCTCCAACACTGGTCCACTCACCCGATAGCCGCCCCAACACTGATCCACACACACGTTAGCCGCTCCAACACTGGTCCACACACACGATAGCCGACCCAACACTGGTCCACACACACGATACCCGCTCCAACACTGGTCCACTCACACGATAGCCGCTCCAACACTGGTCCACACACACGATAGCCGCTCCAACACTGGTCGACACACACGATAGCCGCTCCAACACTGGTCCACTCACACGATAGCCGCTCCAACACTGGTCCACTCACACGATAGCCGCTCCAACACGTGTCCACACACACGATAGCCGCTCCAACACGTGTCCACACACACGATAGCCTCTCCAACACTGGTCCACTCACACGATAGCCGCTCCAACACTGATGCACTCACACGTTAGCCGCTCCAACACTGGTCCACACACAGGATAGCCGCTCCAACACGTGTCCACACACACGTTAGCCGCTCCAACACTGATGCACCCACACGATAGCCGCTCCAACACTGATGCACCCACACGATAGCCGCTCCAACACTGGTCCACACACACGATAGCCGCTCCAACACTGATGCACTCACACGTTAGCCGCTCCAACACTGGTCCACACACACGTTAGCCGCTCCAACACTGGTCCACACACACGTTAGCCGCTCCAACACTGATCCACACACAAGATAGCCGCTCCAACACTGATCCACACACACGATAGCCGCTCCAACACTGGTCCACTCACACGTTAGCCGCTCCAACACTGATCCACACACAGGATAGCCGCTCCAACACGTGTCCACACACACGATAGCCGCTCCAACACTGATGCACACACACGATAGCCGCTCCAACACTGATCCACACACAGGATAGCCGCTCCAACACGTGTCCACACACACGATAGCCGCTCCAACACTGATCCACACACACGATAGCCGCTCCAACACTGATGCACTCACACGTTAGCCGCTCCAACACTGGTCCACACACACGTTACCGCTCCAACACTGATCCACACACAGGACAGCCGCTCCAACACGTGTCCACACACACGTTAGCCGCTCCAACACTGATGCACCCACACGATAGCGGCTCCAACACTGATGCACCCACACGATAGCCGCTCCAACACTGGTCCACACACACGATAGCCGCTCCAACACTGATGCACTCACAAGTTAGCCGCTCCAACACTGGTCCACACACACGTTAGCCGCTCCAACACTGATCCACACACAAGATAGCCGCTCCAACACTGATCCACACACACGATAGCCGCCCCAACACTGATCCACACACACGATAGCCGTCCCAACACGTGTCCACACACACGTTAGCCGCTCCAACACTGATCCACACACACGATAGCCGCTCCAACACTGATGCACTCACACGTTAGCCGCTCCAACACTGGTCCACACACACGTTAGCCGCTCCAACACTGATCCACACACAAGATAGCCGCTCCAACACTGATCAACACACACGATAGCCGCTCCAACACTAGTCAACACACACGATAGCCGCCCCAACACTGATCAACACACACGATAGCCGCTCCAACACTGGATCACGATAGCCGCTCCAACACTGATCCACCCACAAGATAGCCGCTCCAACACGTGTCCACTCACACGATAGCCGCTCCAACACGTGTCCACACACACGATTGCCGCTCTAACACTGGTCCACACACACGATAGCCGCTCCAACAAGGGTACACACACACGATAGCCGCTCCAACACGTGTCCACACACACGACAGCCGCTACAACAAAGGTCCACCCACACGATAGCCGCTCCAAAACTGATCCACACACACGATGGCCGCTCCAACACTGGTCCACTCCCACGATGGCCGCCCCAACACTGGTCCACACACACGATAGCCGCCCCAACACTGATCCACACACACGATAGCCGCTCCAACACTGGTCCACTCACACGATAGCCGCCCCAACACTGGTCCACTCACACGATAGCCGCCCCAACACTGATCCACACACACGATAGCCGCCCCAACACTGATCCACACACACGATAGCCGCCCCAACACTGATCCACACACACGATAGCCGCTCCAACACAGATCCACACACACGATAGCCGCCCCAACACTGATCCACACACACGATAGCCGTCCCAACACGTGTCCACACACACGTTAGCCGCTCCAACACTGGTCCACACACACGATAGCCGCTCCAACACTGATGCACTCACACGTTAGCCGCTCCAACACTGGTCCACACACACGTTAGCCGCTCCAACACTGGTCCACACACACGTTAGCCGCTCCAACACTGATCCACACACAAGATAGCCGCTCCAACACTGATCAACACACACGATAGCCGCTCCAACACTGGTCAACACACACGATAGCCGTCCCAACACTGATCAACACACACGATAGCCGCTCCAACACTGGTTCAAGATAGCCGCTCCAACACTGATCCACCCACAAGATAGCCGCTCCAACACGTGTCCACTCACACGATAGCCGCTCCAACACGTGTCCACACACACGATTGCCGCTCCAACACTGGTCCACACACACGATAGCCGCTCCAACAAGGGTACACACACACGATAGCCGCTCCAACACGTGTCCACACACACGACAGCCGCTACAACAAAGGTCCACCCACACGATAGCCGCTCCAAAACTGATCCACACACACGATGGCCGCTCCAACACTGGTCCACTCCCACGATAGCCGCCCCAACACTGGTCCACTCACACGATAGCCGCCCCAACACTGATCCACACACACGATAGCCGCCCCAACAATGATCCACACACACGATAGCCGCCCCAACACTGGTCCACACACACGATAGCCGCTCCAACAAGGGTACACACACAAGATAGCCGCTCCAAAAAGTGAACACACACACGATAGCCGCCCCAACACGGGTACAAACACACGATAGCCGCCCCAACACTAATCCACACACAGGATAGCCGCTCCAACACTGATCCACTCACACGATAGCCGCTCCAACACTGATCCACTCACACGATAGCTGCTCCAACAAGTGTCCACACACACGATAGCCGCTCCAACACGGGTACACTCACACGATGGCAGCCCCAACACTGGTCCACACACACGATAGCCGCCCCAACACTGATCCACACACACGATAGCCGCTCCAACACTGGTCCACACACACGATAGCCGCTCCAACACTGATCCACTCACACGATAGCCGCTCCAACACATGTCCACACACACGATAGCCGCTCCAACACGTGTCCACACACACGATAGCCGCTCCAACACTGGTCCACACACACGATAGCCGCTCCAACACGTGTCCACACACAGGATAGCCGCTGCAACACAGATCCACACACACGATAGCCGCTCCAACACGTGTCCACAAACACGATAGCCGCTCCAACACGGGTCCACTCACACGATAGCCGCTCCAACACGGGTCCACACACACGATAGCCGCTCTAAGACCGATCCACCCACACGATAGCCACTCAAACACTGGTCCACACACACGATAGCCGCTCCAACACGTGTTCACCCACACGATAGCCACTCCAACACTGATCCACACACACGATAGCCGCTCCAACACGTGTCCACACACACGATAGCCACTCCAACACGGGTCCACACACAGGATAGCCGCTGCAACACTGATCCACTCACACGATAGCCGCTCCAACACGGGTCCACACACACGATAGCCGCTCCAACACGTGTCCACACACACGATAGCCACTCCAACACGGGTCCACACACAGGATAGCCACTCCAACACGGGTCCACACACAGGATAGCCGCTCCAACACGGGTCCACACACACGATAGCCGCTCCAACACGTGTCCACACACACGATAGCCGCTCCAACACTTGTCCACACACACGATAGCCACTCCAACACTGATCCACACACACGATAGCCGCTCCAACACGTGTCCACACACACGATAGCCACTCCAACACGGGTCCACACACAGGATAGCCGCTGCAACACTGATCCACTCACACGATAGCCGCTCCAACACGGGTCCACACACACGATAGCCGCTCTAAGACCGATCCACTCACACGATAGCCACTCCAACACGGGTCCACTCACACGATAGCCGCTCTAAGACCGATCCACTCACACGATAGCCGCTCCAACACGGGTCCACACACACGATAGCCGCTCTAAGACCGATCCACACACACGATAGCCGCTCCAACACGGGTCCACTCACACGATAGCCGCTCCAACACTGATCCACACAAACGATAGCCGCTCTAAGACCGATCTACCCACACGATAGCCGCTCCAACACTGATCCACACACATGATAGCCGCTCCAACATGGGTCCACACACACGATAGCCGCTCCAACACTGGTCGACACACACGATAGCCGCTCCAACACTGGTCGACACACACGATAGCCGCTCCAACACTGATCCACACACACGATAGCCGCTCCAACACTGATCCACTCACACGATAGCCGCTCCAACACTGATCCACTCACACGATAGCCGCTCCAACACTGATCCACTCACACGATAGCCGCTCCAACACTGATCCACTCACACGATAGCCGCTCCAACACTGATCCACTCACACGATAGCCGCTTCAACACTGGTCCACACACACGATAGCCGCTCCAACAAGGGTACACACACACGATAGCCGCCCCAACACGGGTACACACAAACGATAGCCGCCCCAACACTAATCCACACACAAACGATAGCCGCCCCAACACTAATCCACACACACGATAGCCGCTCCAACACTGATCCACTCACACGATAGCCGCTCCAACACGTGTCCACACACACGATAGCCGCTCCAACACGGGTACACTCACACGATAGCCGCTCCAACACTGGTCCACTCACACGATAGCCGCTCCAACACTGATCCACACACACGATAGCCGCTCCAACACTGGTCCACTCACACGATAGCCGCTCCAACACGTGTCCACACACACGATTGCCGCTCCAACACTGGTCGACACACACGATAGCCGCTCCAACACTGGTCCACTCACACGATAGCCGCTCCAACACTGGTCGACACACACGATAGCCGCTCCAACACTGGTCCACACAAACGATAGCCGCTCCAACACGGGTCCACACACACGATAGCCGCTCCAACACCGATCCACACACACGATAGCGGCTCCAACACCGATCCACACACACGATAGCCGCTCCAACACTGATCCACTCACACGATAGCCGCCCCAACACTGATCAACACACACGATAGCCGCCCCAACACTGATCAACACACACGATAGCCGCTCCAACACTGGTCCACACACACGATAGCCGCTCCAACACTGATCCACTCACACGATAGCCGCCCCAACACTGATCAACACACACGATAGCCGCCCCAACACTTCTCAACACACACGATGGCCGCTCCAACACGTGTCCACACACACGATAGCCGCTCCAACACTGGTCCACCCACACGATAGCCGCTCCAACAAGGGTACACACACACGATAGCCGCTCCAACACTGATCCACACACACGATAGCCGCTCCAACCCTGGTCCACCCACACGATAGCCGCTCCAAAACTGGGATCCACACACACGATAGCCGCTCCAACACTGGTCCACACACACGATAGCCGCTCCAACACTGGTCCACACACACGACGGCCGCCCCAACACTGATTCACACACACGATAGCCGACCCAACACTGGTCCACACACACGATAGCCGCTCCAACACTGGTCGACACACACGATAGCCGCTCCAACACTGGACGACACACACGATAGCCGCTCCAACACTGGACGACACACACGATAGCCGCTTCAACACTGGTACACACACACGATAGCCGCTTCAACACTGGTACACACACACGATAGCCGCCCCAACACGGGTACACACACACGATAGCCGCCCCAACACGGGTACACACAAACGATAGCCGCCCCAACACTAATCCACACACACGATAGCCGCTCCAACACTGATCCACTCACACGATAGCCGCTCCAACACTGATCCACTCACACGATGGCCGCTCCAACACTGATCGACACACACGATAGCCGCTCCAACACTGATCCACTCACACGATAGCCGCTCCAACACGTGTCCACTCACACGATAGCCGCTCCAACACGGGTACACTCACACGATAGCCGCTCCAACACTGGTCCACTCACACGATAGCCGCTCCAACACTGGTCCACTCACACGATAGCCGCTCCAACACTGATCGACACACACTATAGCCGCTCCAACACTGATCCACTCACACGATAGCCGCTCCAACACGTGTCCAAACACACGATAGCCGCTCCAACACGGGTACACTCACACGATAGCCGCTCCAACACTGGTCCACTCACACGATAGCCGCTCCAACACTGATCCACACACACGATAGCCGCTCCAACACTGATCCACACACAGGATAGCCGCTCCAACACGTGTCCACACACACGATAGCCGCTCCAACACTGATCCACACACACGATAGCCGCTCCAACACTGATGCACTCACACGTTAGCCGCTCCAACACTGGTCCACACACACGTTACCGCTCCAGCACTGATCCACACACAGGATAGCCGCTCCAACACGTGTCCACACACACGTTAGCCGCTCCAACACTGATGCACCCACACGATAGCCGCTCCAACACTGATGCACCCACACGATAGCCGCTCCAACACTGGTCCACACACACGATAGCCGCTCCAACACTGATGCACTCACAAGTTAGCCGCTCCAACACTGGTCCACACACACGTTAGCCGCTCCAACACTGATCCACACACAAGATAGCCGCTCCAACACTGATCCACACACACGATAGCCGCCCCAACACTGATCCACACACACGATAGCCGTCCCAACACGTGTCCACACACACGTTAGCCGCTCCAACACTGGTCCACACACACGATAGCCGCTCCAACACTGATGCACTCACACGTTAGCCGCTCCAACACTGGTCCACACACACGTTAGCCGCTCCAACACTGATCCACACACAAGATAGCCGCTCCAACACTGATCAACACACACGATAGCCGCTCCAACACTAGTCAACACACACGATAGCCGCCCCAACACTGATCAACACACACGATAGCCGCTCCAACACTGGTTCACGATAGCCGCTCCAACACTGATCCACCCACAAGATAGCCGCTCCAACACGTGTCCACTCACACGATAGCCGCTCCAACACGTGTCCACACACACGATTGCCGCTCTAACACTGGTCCACACACACGATAGCCGCTCCAACAAGGGTACACACACACGATAGCCGCTCCAACACGTGTCCACACACACGACAGCCGCTACAACAAAGGTCCACCCACACGATAGCCGCTCCAAAACTGATCCACACACACGATGGCCGCTCCAACACTGGTCCACTCCCACGATGGCCGCCCCAACACTGGTCCACACACACGATAGCCGCCCCAACACTGATCCACACACACGATAGCCGCTCCAACACTGGTCCACTCACACGATAGCCGCCCCAACACTGGTCCACTCACACGATAGCCGCCCCAACACTGATCCACACACACGATAGCCGCCCCAACACTGATCCACACACACGATAGCCGCCCCAACACTGATCCACACACACGATAGCCGCTCCAACACAGATCCACACACACGATAGCCGCCCCAACACTGATCCACACACACGATAGCCGTCCCAACACGTGTCCACACACACGTTAGCCGCTCCAACACTGGTCCACACACACGATAGCCGCTCCAACACTGATGCACTCACACGTTAGCCGCTCCAACACTGATCCACACACACGTTAGCCGCTCCAACACTGGTCCACACACACGTTAGCCGCTCCAACACTGATCCACACACAAGATAGCCGCTCCAACACTGATCAACACACACGATAGCCGCTCCAACACTGGTCAACACACACGATAGCCGCCCCAACACTGATCAACACACACGATAGCCGCTCCAACACTGGTTCACGATAGCCGCTCCAACACTGATCCACACACACGATAGCCGCCCCAACACTGATCCACACACACGATAGCCGCTCCAACACAGATCCACACACACGATAGCCGCCCCAACACTGATCCACACACACGATAGCCGTCCCAACACGTGTCCACACACACGTTAGCCGCTCCAACACTGGTCCACACACACGATAGCCGCTCCAACACTGATGCACTCACACGTTAGCCGCTCCAACACTGGTCCACACACACGTTAGCCGCTCCAACACTGGTCCACACACACGTTAGCCGCTCCAACACTGATCCACACACAAGATAGCCGCTCCAACACTGATCAACACACACGATAGCCGCTCCAACACTGGTCAACACACACGATAGCCGCCCCAACACTGATCAACACACACGATAGCCGCTCCAACACTGGTTCACGATAGCCGCTCCAACACTGATCCACCCACAAGATAGCCGCTCCAACACGTGTCCACTCACACGATAGCCGCTCCAACACGTGTCCACACACACGATTGCCGCTCCAACACTGGTCCACACACACGATAGCCGCTCCAACAAGGGTACACACACACGATAGCCGCTCCAACACGTGTCCACACACACGACAGCCGCTACAACAAAGGTCCACCCACACGATAGCCGCTCCAAAACTGATCCACACACACGATGGCCGCTCCAACACTGGTCCACTCCCACGATAGCCGCCCCAACACTGGTCCACTCACACGATAGCCGCCCCAACACTGATGCACACACACGATAGCCGCCCCAACAATGATCCACACAGATAGCCGCCCCAACACTGGTCCACACACACGATAGCCGCTCCAACAAGGGTACACACACAAGATAGCCGCTCCAAAAAGTGAACACACACACGATAGCCGCCCCAACACGGGTACAAACACACGATAGCCGCCCCAACACTAATCCACACACAGGATAGCCGCTCCAACACTGATCCACTCACACGATAGCCGCTCCAACACTGATCCACTCACACGATAGCTGCTCCAACACGTGTCCACACACACGATAGCCGCTCCAACACGGGTACACTCACACGATGGCCGCCCCAACACTGGTCCACACACACGATAGCCGCCCCAACACTGATCCACACACACGATAGCCGCTCCAACACTGGTCCACACACACGATAGCCGCTCCAACACTGATCCACTCACACGATAGCCGCTCCAACACATGTCCACACACACGATAGCCGCTCCAACACGTGTCCACACACACGATAGCCGCTCCAACACTGGTCCACACACACGATAGCCGCTCCAACACGTGTCCACACACAGGATAGCCGCTGCAACACTGATACACTCACACGATAGCCGCTCCAACACGGGTCCACACACACGATAGCCGCTCTAAGACCGATCCACCCACACGATAGCCACTCAAACACTGGTCCACACACACGATAGCCGCTCCAACACGTGTTCACCCACACGATAGCCACTCCAACACTGATCCACACACACGATAGCCGCTCCAACACGTGTCCACACACACGATAGCCACTCCAACACGGGTCCACACACAGGATAGCCGCTGCAACACTGATCCACTCACACGATAGCCGCTCCAACACGGGTCCACACACACGATAGCCGCTCCAACACGTGTCCACACACACGATAGCCACTCCAACACGGGTCCACACACAGGATAGCCACTCCAACACGGGTCCACACACAGGATAGCCGCTCCAACACTGGTCCACACACACGATAGCCGCTCCAACACGTGTCCACACACACGATAGCCGCTCCAACACGTGTCCACACACACGATAGCCACTCCAACACTGATCCACACACACGATAGCCGCTCCAACACGTGTCCACACACACGATAGCCACTCCAACACGGGTCCACACACAGGATAGCCGCTGCAACACTGATCCACTCACACGATAGCCGCTCCAACACGGGTCCACACACACGATAGCCGCTCCAACACTGGTCGACACACACGATAGCCACTCCAACACTGATCCACACACACGATAGCCGCTCCAACACGTGTCCACACACACGATAGCCACTCCAACACGGGTCCACACACAGGATAGCCACTCCAACACGGGTCCACTCACACGATAGCCACTCCAACACGGGTCCACACACAGGATAGCCACTCCAACACGGGTCCACTCACACGATAGCCACTCCAACACGGGTCCACACACAGGATAGCCACTCCAACACGGGTCCACACACACGATAGCCACTCCAACACGTGTCCACACACACGATAGCCACTCCAACACGTGTCCACACACACGATAGCCACTCCAACACGTGTCCACACACACGATAGCCACTCCAACACTGAACCACTCACACGATAGCCGCTCCAACACTGGTCCACACACACGATAGCCGCTCTAAGACCGATCTACCCACACGATAGCCGCTCCAACACTGATCCACACACATGATAGCCGCTCCAACATGGGTCCACACACACGATAGCCGCTCTAAGACCGATCCACCCACACGATAGCCGCTCTAAGACCGATCTATCCACACGATAGCCGCTCCAACACTGATCCACACACACGATAGCCGCTCCAACATGGGTCCACACACAGGATAGCCGCTCCAACACTGGTCGACACACACGATAGCCGCTCCAACACTGGTCGACACACACGATAGCCGCTCCAACACTGGTCGACACACACGATAGCCGCTCCAACACTGATCCATTCACACGATAGCCGCTTCAACACTGGTCCACACACACGATAGCCGCTCCAACAAGGGTACACACACACGATAGCCGCCCCAACACTAATCCACACACACGATAGCCGCTCCAACACTGATCCACTCACACGATAGCCGCTCCAACACTGATCCACTCACACGATAGCCGCTCCAACACTGATCCACTCACACGATAGCCGCTTCAACACTGGTCCACACACACGATAGCCGCTCCAACAAGGGTACACACACACGATAGCCGCCCCAACACGGGTACACACAAACGATAGCCGCCCCAACACTAATCCACACACAAACGATAGCCGCCCCAACACTAATCCACACACACGATAGCCGCTCCAACACTGATCCACTCACACGATAGCCGCTCCAACACGTGTCCACACACACGATAGCCGCTCCAACACGGGTACACTCACACGATAGCCGCTCCAACACTGGTCCACTCACACGATAGCCGCTCCAACACTGGTCCACTCACACGATAGCCGCTCCAACACTGGTCCACTCACACGATAGCCGCTCCAACACTGATCCACACACACGATAGCCGCTCCAACACTGGTCCACTCACACGATAGCCGCTCCAACACTGGTCGACACACACGATAGCCGCTCCAACACTGGTCCACTCACACGATAGCCGCTCCAACACTGGTCGACACAGACGATAGCCGCTCCAACACTGGTCCACACAAACGATAGCCGCTCCAACACGGGTCCACACACACGATAGCCGCTCCAACACCGATCCACACACACGATAGCGGCTCCAACACCGATCCACACACACGATAGCCGCTCCAACACTGATCCACTCACACGATAGCCGCCCCAACACTGATCAACACACACGATAGCCGCCCCAACACTGATCAACACACACGATAGCCGCTCCAACACTGGTCCACACACACGATAGCCGCTCCAACACTGATCCACTCACACGATAGCCGCCCCAACACTGATCAACACACACGATAGCCGCCCCAACACTTCTCAACACACACGATGGCCGCTCCAACACGTGTCCACACACACGATAGCCGCTCCAACACTGGTCCACCCACACGATAGCCGCTCCAACAAGGGTACACACACACGATAGCTGCTCCAACACTGATCCACACACACGATAGCCGCTCCAACCCTGGTCCACCCACACGATAGCCGCTCCAAAACTGGGATCCACACACACGATAGCCGCTCCAACACTGGTCCACACACACGATAGCCGCTCCAACACTGGTCCACACACACGACGGCCGCCCCAACACTGATTCACACACACGATAGCCGACCCAACACTGGTCCACACACACGATAGCCGACCCAACACTGGTCCACACACACGATAGCCGCTCCAACATGGGTCCACACACACGATAGCCGCTCCAACACTGGTCGACACACACGATAGCCGCTCCAACACTGGACGACACACACGATAGCCGCTCCAACACTGATCCACTCACACGATAGCCGCTTCAACACTGGTACACACACACGATAGCCGCTCCAACAAGGGTACACACACACGATAGCCGCCCCAACACGGGTACACACAAACGATAGCCGCCCCAACACTAATCCACACACAGGATAGCCGCTCCAACACTGATCCACTCACACGATAGCCGCTCCAACACTGATCCACTCACACGATAGCCGCTCCAACACTGATCGACACACACTATAGCCGCTCCAACACTGATCCACTCACACGATAGCCGCTCCAACACGTGTCCACACACACGATAGCCGCTCCAACACGGGTACACTCACACGATAGCCGCTCCAACACTGGTCCACTCACACGATAGCCGCTCCAACACTGGTCCACTCACACGATAGCCGCTCCAACACTGATCGACACACACTATAGCCGCTCCAACACTGATCCACTCACACGATAGCCGCTCCAACACGTGTCCAAACACACGATAGCCGCTCCAACACGGGTACACTCACACGATAGCCGCTCCAACACTGGTCCACTCACACGATAGCCGCTCCAACACTGATCCACACACACGATAGCCGCTCCAACACTGATCCACACACAGGATAGCCGCTCCAACACGTGTCCACACACACGATAGCCGCTCCAACACTGATCCACACACACGATAGCCGCTCCAACACTGATGCACTCACACGTTAGCCGCTCCAACACTGGTCCACACACACGTTACCGCTCCAACACTGATCCACACACAGGATAGCCGCTCCAACACGTGTCCACACACACGTTAGCCGCTCCAACACTGATGCACCCACACGATAGCCGCTCCAACACTGATGCACCCACACGATAGCCGCTCCAACACTGGTCCACACACACGATAGCCGCTCCAACACTGATGCACTCACAAGTTAGCCGCTCCAACACTGGTCCACACACACGTTAGCCGCTCCAACACTGATCCACACACAAGATAGCCGCTCCAACACTGATCCACACACACGATAGCCGCCCCAACACTGATCCACACACACGATAGCCGTCCCAACACGTGTCCACACACACGTTAGCCGCTCCAACACTGGTCGACACACACGATAGCCGCTCCAACACTGATGCACTCACACGTTAGCCGCTCCAACACTGGTCCACACACACGTTAGCCGCTCCAACACTGATCCACACACAAGATAGCCGCTCCAACACTGATCAACACACACGATAGCCGCTCCAACACTAGTCAACACACACGATAGCCGCCCCAACACTGATCAACACACACGATAGCCGCTCCAACACTGGTTCACGATAGCCGCTCCAACACTGATCCACCCACAAGATAGCCGCTCCAACACGTGTCCACTCACACGATAGCCGCTCCAACACGTGTCCACACACACGATTGCCGCTCTAACACTGGTCCACACACACGATAGCCGCTCCAACAAGGGTACACACACACGATAGCCGCTCCAACACGTGTCCACACACACGACAGCCGCTACAACAAAGGTCCACCCACACGATAGCCGCTCCAAAACTGATCCACACACACGATGGCCGCTCCAACACTGGTCCACTCCCACGATGGCCGCCCCAACACTGGTCCACACACACGATAGCCGCCCCAACACTGATCCACACACACGATAGCCGCTCCAACACTGGTCCACTCACACGATAGCCGCCCCAACACTGGTCCACTCACACGATAGCCGCCCCAACACTGATCCACACACACGATAGCCGCCCCAACACTGATCCACTCACACGATAGCCGCTTCAACACTGGTCCACACACACGATAGCCGCTCCAACAAGGGTACACACACACGATAGCCGCCCCAACACTAATCCACACACACGATAGCCGCTCCAACACTGATCCACTCACACGATAGCCGCTCCAACACTGATCCACTCACACGATAGCCGCTCCAACACTGATCCACTCACACGATAGCCGCTTCAACACTGGTCCACACACACGATAGCCGCTCCAACAAGGGTACACACACACGATAGCCGCCCCAACACGGGTACACACAAACGATAGCCGCCCCAACACTAATCCACACACAAACGATAGCCGCCCCAACACTAATCCACACACACGATAGCCGCTCCAACACTGATCCACTCACACGATAGCCGCTCCAACACGTGTCCACACACACGATAGCCGCTCCAACACGGGTACACTCACACGATAGCCGCTCCAACACTGGTCCACTCACACGATAGCCGCTCCAACACTGATCCACACACACGATAGCCGCTCCAACACTGGTCCACTCACACGATAGCCGCTCCAACACGTGTCCACACACACGATTGCCGCTCCAACACTGGTCGACACACACGATAGCCGCTCCAACACTGGTCCACTCACACGATAGCCGCTCCAACACTGGTCGACACACACGATAGCCGCTCCAACACTGGTCCACACAAACGATAGCCGCTCCAACACGGGTCCACACACACGATAGCCGCTCCAACACCGATCCACACACACGATAGCGGCTCCAACACCGATCCACACACACGATAGCCGCTCCAACACTGATCCACTCACACGATAGCCGCCCCAACACTGATCAACACACACGATAGCCGCCCCAACACTGATCAACACACACGATAGCCGCTCCAACACTGGTCCACACACACGATAGCCGCCCCAACACTGATCCACTCACACGATAGCCGCCCCAACACTGATCAACACACACGATAGCCGCCCCAACACTTCTCAACACACACGATGGCCGCTCCAACACGTGTCCACACACACGATAGCCGCTCCAACACTGGTCCACCCACACGATAGCCGCTCCAACAAGGGTACACACACACGATAGCTGCTCCAACACTGATCCACACACACGATAGCCGCTCCAACCCTGGTCCACCCACACAATAGCCGCTCCAAAACTGGGATCCACACACACGATAGCCGCTCCAACACTGGTCCACACACACGATAGCCGCTCCAACACTGGTCCACACACACGACGGCCGCCCCAACACTGATTCACACACACGATAGCCGACCCAACACTGGTCCACACACACGATAGCCGACCCAACATGGGTCCACACACACGATAGCCGCTCCAACACTGGTCGACACACACGATAGCCGCTCCAACACTGGACGACACACACGATAGCCGCTCCAACACTGATCCACTCACACGATAGCCGCTTCAACACTGGTCCACACACACGATAGCCGCTCCAACAAGGGTACACACACACGATAGCCGCCCCAACACGGGTACACACAAACGATAGCCGCCCCAACACTAATCCACACACAGGATAGCCGCTCCAACACTGATCCACTCACACGATAGCCGCTCCAACACTGATCCACTCACACGATAGCCGCTCCAACACTGATCGACACACACTATAGCCGCTCCAACACTGATCCACTCACACGATAGCCGCTCCAACACGTGTCCACACACACGATAGCCGCTCCAACACGGGTACACTCACACGATAGCCGCTCCAACACTGGTCCACTCACACGATAGCCGCTCCAACACTGGTCCACTCACACGATAGCCGCTCCAACACTGATCGACACACACTATAGCCGCTCCAACACTGATCCACTCACACGATAGCCGCTCCAACACGTGTCCAAACACACGATAGCCGCTCCAACACGGGTACACTCACACGATAGCCGCTCCAACACTGGTCCACTCACACGATAGCCGCTCCAACACTGATCCACACACACGATAGCCGCTCCAACACTGGTCGACACACACGATAGCCGCTCCAACACTGGTCCACACAAACGATAGCCGCTCCAACGCGGGTCCACACACACGATAGCCGCTCCAACACCGATCCACACACACGATAGCGGCTCCAACACCGATCCACACACACGATAGCCGCTCCAACACTGATCCACTCACACGATAACCGCCCCAACACTGATCAACACACACGATAGCCGCCCCAACACTGATCAACACACACGATAGCCGCTCCAACACTGGTCCACACACACGATAGCCGCTCCAACACTGGTCCACACACACGATAGCCGCCCCAACACTGGTCCACTCACACGATAGCCGCCCCAACACTGGTCCACTCACACGATAGCTGCTCCAACACTGATCCACTCACACGATAGCCACTCCAACACTGATCCACTCACACGATAGCCACTCCAACCCTGGTCCACTCACACGACAGCCGCTCCAACACTGGTCCACCCACACGATAGCCGCTCCAAAACTGATCCACACACACGATAGCCGCTCCAACACTGGTCCACACACACGATAGCCGCTCCAACACTGGTCCACACACACGATGGCCGCCCCAACACTGGTCCACTCACCCGATAGCCGCCCCAACACTGATCCACACACACGATAGCCGCCCCAACACTGGTCCACTCACCCGATAGCCGCTCCAACACTGGTCCACTCACCCGATAGCCGCCCCAACACTGATCCACACACACGATAGCCGCTCCAACACTGGTCCACACACACGATAGCCGCTCCAACACTGGTCCACACACACGATGGCCGCCCCAACACTGATCCACACACACGATAGCCGCTCCAACACTGGTCCACTCACACGATAGCCGCTCCAACACTGATCCACACACACGATAGCCGCTCCAACACTGGTCCACTCACCCGATAGCCGCTCCAACACTGATGCACTCACAAGTTAGCCGCTCCAACACTGGTCCACACACACGTTAGCCGCTCCAACACTGATCCACACACAAGATAGCCGCTCCAACACTGATCCACACACACGATAGCCGCCCCAACACTGATCCACACACACGATAGCCGTCCCAACACGTGTCCACACACACGTTAGCCGCTCCAACACTGGTCGACACACACGATAGCCGCTCCAACACTGATGCACTCACACGTTAGCCGCTCCAACACTGGTCCACACACACGTTAGCCGCTCCAACACTGATCCACACACAAGATAGCCGCTCCAACACTGATCAACACACACGATAGCCGCTCCAACACTAGTCAACACACACGATAGCCGCCCCAACACTGATCAACACACACGATAGCCGCTCCAACACTGGTTCACGATAGCCGCTCCAACACTGATCCACCCACAAGATAGCCGCTCCAACACGTGTCCACTCACACGATAGCCGCTCCAACACGTGTCCACACACACGATTGCCGCTCTAACACTGGTCCACACACACGATAGCCGCTCCAACAAGGGTACACACACACGATAGCCGCTCCAACACGTGTCCACACACACGACAGCCGCTACAACAAAGGTCCACCCACACGATAGCCGCTCCAAAACTGATCCACACACACGATGGCCGCTCCAACACTGGTCCACTCCCACGATGGCCGCCCCAACACTGGTCCACACACACGATAGCCGCCCCAACACTGATCCACACACACGATAGCCGCTCCAACACTGGTCCACTCACACGATAGCCGCCCCAACACTGGTCCAGTCACACGATAGCCGCCCCAACACTGATCCACACACACGATAGCCGCCCCAACACTGATCCACTCACACGATAGCCGCTTCAACACTGGTCCACACACACGATAGCCGCTCCAACAAGGGTACACACACACGATAGCCGCCCCAACACTAATCCACACACACGATAGCCGCTCCAACACTGATCCACTCACACGATAGCCGCTCCAACACTGATCCACTCACACGATAGCCGCTCCAACACTGATCCACTCACACGATAGCCGCTTCAACACTGGTCCACACACACGATAGCCGCTCCAACAAGGGTACACACACACGATAGCCGCCCCAACACGGGTACACACAAACGATAGCCGCCCCAACACTAATCCACACACAAACGATAGCCGCCCCAACACTAATCCACACACACGATAGCCGCTCCAACACTGATCCACTCACACGATAGCCGCTCCAACACGTGTCCACACACACGATAGCCGCTCCAACACGGGTACACTCACACGATAGCCGCTCCAACACTGGTCCACTCACACGATAGCCGCTCCAACACTGATCCACACACACGATAGCCGCTCCAACACTGGTCCACTCACACGATAGCCGCTCCAACACGTGTCCACACACACGATTGCCGCTCCAACACTAGTCGACACACACGATAGCCGCTCCAACACTGGTCCACTCACACGATAGCCGCTCCAACACTGGTCGACACACACGATAGCCGCTCCAACACTGGTCCACACAAACGATAGCCGCTCCAACACGGGTCCACACACACGATAGCCGCTCCAACACCGATCCACACACACGATAGCGGCTCCAACACCGATCCACACACACGATAGCCGCTCCAACACTGATCCACTCACACGATAGCCGCCCCAACACTGATCAACACACACGATAGCCGCCCCAACACTGATCAACACACACGATAGCCGCTCCAACACTGGTCCACACACACGATAGCCGCCCCAACACTGATCCACTCACACGATAGCCGCCCCAACACTGATCAACACACACGATAGCCGCCCCAACACTTCTCAACACACACGATGGCCGCTCCAACACGTGTCCACACACACGATAGCCGCTCCAACACTGGTCCACCCACACGATAGCCGCTCCAACAAGGGTACACACACACGATAGCTGCTCCAACACTGATCCACACACACGATAGCCGCTCCAACCCTGGTCCACCCACACAATAGCCGCTCCAAAACTGGGATCCACACACACGATAGCCGCTCCAACACTGGTCCACACACACGATAGCCGCTCCAACACTGGTCCACACACACGACGGCCGCCCCAACACTGATTCACACACACGATAGCCGACCCAACACTGGTCCACACACACGATAGCCGACCCAACATGGGTCCACACACACGATAGCCGCTCCAACACTGGTCGACACACACGATAGCCGCTCCAACACTGGACGACACACACGATAGCCGCTCCAACACTGATCCACTCACACGATAGCCGCTTCAACACTGGTCCACACACACGATAGCCGCTCCAACAAGGGTACACACACACGATAGCCGCCCCAACACGGGTACACACAAACGATAGCCGCCCCAACACTAATCCACACACAGGATAGCCGCTCCAACACTGATCCACTCACACGATAGCCGCTCCAACACTGATCCACTCACACGATAGCCGCTCCAACACTGATCGACACACACTATAGCCGCTCCAACACTGATCCACTCACACGATAGCCGCTCCAACACGTGTCCACACACACGATAGCCGCTCCAACACGGGTACACTCACACGATAGCCGCTCCAACACTGGTCCACTCACACGATAGCCGCTCCAACACTGGTCCACTCACACGATAGCCGCTCCAACACTGATCGACACACACTATAGCCGCTCCAACACTGATCCACTCACACGATAGCCGCTCCAACACGTGTCCAAACACACGATAGCCGCTCCAACACGGGTACACTCACACGATAGCCGCTCCAACACTGGTCCACTCACACGATAGCCGCTCCAACACTGATCCACACACACGATAGCCGCTCCAACACTGGTCGACACACACGATAGCCGCTCCAACACTGGTCCACACAAACGATAGCCGCTCCAACGCGGGTCCACACACACGATAGCCGCTCCAACACCGATCCACACACACGATAGCGGCTCCAACACCGATCCACACACACGATAGCCGCTCCAACACTGATCCACTCACACGATAACCGCCCCAACACTGATCAACACACACGATAGCCGCCCCAACACTGATCAACACACACGATAGCCGCTCCAACACTGGTCCACACACACGATAGCCGCTCCAACACTGGTCCACACACACGATAGCCGCCCCAACACTGGTCCACTCACACGATAGCCGCCCCAACACTGGTCCACTCACACGATAGCTGCTCCAACACTGATCCACTCACACGATAGCCACTCCAACACTGATCCACTCACACGATAGCCACTCCAACCCTGGTCCACTCACACGACAGCCGCTCCAACACTGGTCCACCCACACGATAGCCGCTCCAAAACTGATCCACACACACGATAGCCGCTCCAACACTGGTCCACACACACGATAGCCGCTCCAACACTGGTCCACACACACGATGGCCGCCCCAACACTGGTCCACTCACCCGATAGCCGCCCCAACACTGATCCACACACACGATAGCCGCCCCAACACTGGTCCACTCACCCGATAGCCGCTCCAACACTGGTCCACTCACCCGATAGCCGCCCCAACACTGATCCACACACACGATAGCCGCTCCAACACTGGTCCACACACACGATAGCCGCTCCAACACTGGTCCACACACACGATGGCCGCCCCAACACTGATCCACACACACGATAGCCGCTCCAACACTGGTCCACTCACACGATAGCCGCTCCAACACTGATCCACACACACGATAGCCGCTCCAACACTGGTCCACTCACCCGATAGCCGCCCCAACTCTGATCCACACACACGTTAGCCGCTCCAACACTGGTCCACACACACGATAGCCGACCCAACACTGGTCCACACACACGATACCCGCTCCAACACTGGTCCACTCACACGATAGCCGCTCCAACACTGGTCCACACACACGATAGCCGCTCCAACACTGGTCGACACACACGATAGCCGCTCCAACACTGGTCCACTCACACGATAGCCGCTCCAACACTGGTCCACTCACACGATAGCCGCTCCAACACGTGTCCACACACACGATATCCGCTCCAACACGTGTCCACACACACGATAGCCTCTCCAACACTGGTCCACTCACACGATAGCCGCTCCAACACTGATGCACTCACACGTTAGCCGCTCCAACACTGGTCCACACACAGGATAGCCGCTCCAACACGTGTCCACACACACGTTAGCCGCTCCAACACTGATGCACCCACACGATAGCCGCTCCAACACTGATGCACCCACACGATAGCCGCTCCAACACTGGTCCACACACACGATAGCCGCTCCAACACTGATGCACTCACACGTTAGCCGCTCCAACACTGGTCCACACACACGTTAGCCGCTCCAACACTGGTCCACACACACGTTAGCCGCTCCAACACTGATCCACACACAAGATAGCCGCTCCAACACTGATCCACACAAACGATAGCCGCTCCAACACTGGTCCACTCACACGTTAGCCGCTCCAACACTGATCCACACACAGGATAGCCGCTCCAACACGTGTCCACACACACGATAGCCGCTCCAACACTGATGCACACACACGATAGCCGCTCCAACACTGATCCACACACAGGATAGCCGCTCCAACACGTGTCCACACACACGATAGCCGCTCCAACACTGATCCACACACACGATAGCCGCTCCAACACTGATGCACTCACACGTTAGCCGCTCCAACACTGGTCCACACACACGTTAGCCGCTCCAACACTGATCCACACACAGGATAGCCGCTCCAACACGTGTCCACACACACGTTAGCCGCTCCAACACTGATGCACCCACACGATAGCCGCTCCAACACTGATGCACCCACACGATAGCCGCTCCAACACTGGTCCACACACACGATAGCCGCTCCAACACTGATGCACTCACACGTTAGCCGCTCCAACACTGGTCCACACACACGTTAGCCGCTCCAACACTGATCCACACACAAGATAGCCGCTCCAACACTGATCCACACACACGATAGCCGCCCCAACACTGATCCACACACACGATAGCCGTCCCAACACGTGTCCACACACACGTTAGCCGCTCCAACACTGGTCCACACACACGATAGCCGCTCCAACACTGATGCACTCACACGTTAGCCGCTCCAACACTGGTCCACACACACGTTAGCCGCTCCAACACTGATCCACACACAAGATAGCCGCTCCAACACTGATCAACACACACGATAGCCGCTCCAACACTGGTCAACACACACGATAGCCGCCCCAACACTGATCAACACACACGATAGCCGCTCCAACACTGGTTCACGATAGCCGCTCCAACACTGATCCACCCACAAGATAGCCGCTCCAACACGTGTCCACTCACACGATAGCCGCTCCAACACGTGTCCACACACACGATTGCCGCTCTAACACTGGTCCACACACACGATAGCCGCTCCAACAAGGGTACACACACACGATAGCCGCTCCAACACGTGTCCACACACACGACAGCCGCTACAACAAAGGTCCACCCACACGATAGCCGCTCCAAAACTGATCCACACACACGATGGCCGCTCCAACACTGGTCCACTCCCACGATGGCCGCCCCAACACTGGTCCACACACACGATAGCCGCCCCAACACTGATCCACACACACGATAGCCGCTCCAACACTGGTCCACTCACACGATAGCCGCCCCAACACTGGTCCACTCACACGATAGCCGCCCCAACACTGATCCACACACACGATAGCCGCCCCAACACTGATCCACACACACGATAGCCGCCCCAACACTGATCCACACACACGATAGCCGCTCCAACACTGGTCCACACACACGTTAGCCGCTCCAACACTGATCCACACACAAGATAGCCGCTCCAACACTGATCAACACACACGATAGCCGCTCCAACACTGGTCAACACACACGATAGCCGCCCCAACACTGATCAACACACACGATAGCCGCTCCAACACTGGTTCACGATAGCCGCTCCAACACTGATCCACCCACAAGATAGCCGCTCCAACACGTGTCCACTCACACGATAGCCGCTCCAACACGTGTCCACACACACGATTGCCGCTCCAACACTGGTCCACACACACGATAGCCGCTCCAACAAGGGTACACACACACGATAGCCGCTCCAACACGTGTCCACACACACGACAGCCGCTACAACAAAGGTCCACCCACACGATAGCCGCTCCAAAACTGATCCACACACACGATGGCCGCTCCAACACTGGTCCACTCCCACGATAGCCGCCCCAACACTGGTCCACTCACACGATAGCCGCCCCAACACTGATCCACACACACGATAGCCGCCCCAACAATGATCCACACACACGATAGCCGCCCCAACACTGGTCCACACACACGATAGCCGCTCCAACAAGGGTACACACACAAGATAGCCGCTCCAAAAAGTGAACACACACACGATAGCCGCCCCAACACGGGTACAAACACACGATAGCCGCCCCAACACTAATCCACACACAGGATAGCCGCTCCAACACTGATCCACTCACACGATAGCCGCTCCAACACTGATCCACTCACACGATAGCTGCTCCAACACGTGTCCACACACACGATAGCCGCTCCAACACGGGTACACTCACACGATGGCCGCCCCAACACTGGTCCACACACACGATAGCCGCCCCAACACTGATCCACACACGCGATAGCCGCTCCAACACTGGTCCACACACACGATAGCCGCTCCAACACTGATCCACTCACACGATAGCCACTCCAACACGGGTCCACACACAGGATAGCCGCTACAACACTGAACCACTCACACGATAGCCGCTCCAACACTGGTCCACACACACGATAGCCGCTCTAAGACCGATCTACCCACACGATAGCTGCTCCAACACTGATCCACACACATGATAGCCGCTCCAACATGGGTCCACACACACGATAGCCGCTCTAAGACCGATCCACCCACACGATAGCCGCTCTAAGACCGATCTACCCACACGATAGCCGCTCCAACACTGATCCACACACACGATAGCCGCTCCAACATGGGTCCACACACACGATAGCCGCTCCAACACTGGTCGACACACACGATAGCCGCTCCAACACTGGTCGACACACACGATAGCCGCTCCAACACTGATCCACTCACACGATAGCCGCTTCAACACTGGTCCACACACACGATAGCCGCTCCAACAAGGGTACACACACACGATAGCCGCCCCAACACGGGTACACACAAACGATAGCCGCCCCAACACTAATCCACACACACGATAGCCGCTCCAACACTGATCCACTCACACGATAGCCGCTCCAACACTGATCCACTCACACGATAGCCGCTCCAACACTGATCCACTCACACGATAGCCGCTTCAACACTGGTCCACACACACGATAGCCGCTCCAACAAGGGTACACACACACGATAGCCGCCCCAACACGGGTACACACAAACGATAGCCGCCCCAACACTAATCCACACACAAACGATAGCCGCCCCAACACTAATCCACACACACGATAGCCGCTCCAACACTGATCCACTCACACGATAGCCGCTCCAACACGTGTCCACACACACGATAGCCGCTCCAACACTGGTCCACTCACACGATAGCCGCTCCAACACTGGTCCACTCACACGATAGCCACTCCAACACTGATCCACACACACGATAGCCGCTCCAACACTGGTCCACTCACACGATAGCCGCTCCAACACGTGTCCACACACACGATTGCCGCTCCAACACTGGTCGACACACACGATAGCCGCTCCAACACTGGTCCACTCACACGATAGCCGCTCCAACAATGGTCGACACACACGATAGCCGCTCCAACACTGGTCCACACAAACGATAGCCGCTCCAACACGGGTCCACACACACGATAGCCGCTCCAACACCGATCCACACACACGATAGCGGCTCCAACACCGATCCACACACACGATAGCCGCTCCAACTCTGATCCACTCACACGATAGCCGCCCCAACACTGATCAACACACACGATAGCCGCCCCAACACTGATCAACACACACGATAGCCGCTCCAACACTGGTCCACACACACGATAGCCGCTCCAACACTGATCCACTCACACGATAGCCGCCCCAACACTGATCAACACACACGATAGCCGCCCCAACACTTCTCAACACACACGATGGCCGCTCCAACACGTGTCCACACACACGATAGCCGCTCCAACACTGGTCCACCCACACGATAGCCGCTCCAACAAGGGTACACACACACGATAGCTGCTCCAACACTGATCCACACACACGATAGCCGCTCCAACCCTGGTCCACCCACACGATAGCCGCTCCAAAACTGGGATCCACACACACGATAGCCGCTCCAACACTGGTCCACACACACGATAGCCGCTCCAACACTGGTCCACACACACGACGGCCGCCCCAACACTGATCCACACACACGATAGCCGACCCAACACTGGTCCACACACACGATAGCCGACCCAACACTGGTCCACACACACGATACCCGCTCCAACACTGGTCCACTCACACGATAGCCGCTCCAACACTGGTCCACACACACAATAGCCGCTCCAACACTGGTCCACTCACACGATAGCCGCCCCAACACTGGTCCACTCACACGATAGCCGCCCCAACACTGGTCCACTCACACGATAGCCGCCCCAACACTGATCCACACACACGATAGCCGCCCCAACACTGATCCACACACACGATAGCCGCCCCAACACTGATCCACACACACGATAGCCGCTCCAACACTGGTCCACACACACGTTAGCCGCTCCAACACTGATCCACACACAAGATAGCCGCTCCAACACTGATCAACACACACGATAGCCGCTCCAACACTGGTCAACACACACGATAGCCGCCCCAACACTGATCAACACACACGATAGCCGCTCCAACACTGGTTCACGATAGCCGCTCCAACACTGATCCACCCACAAGATAGCCGCTCCAACACGTGTCCACTCACACGATAGCCGCTCCAACACGTGTCCACACACACGATTGCCGCTCCAACACTGGTCCACACACACGATAGCCGCTCCAACAAGGGTACACACACACGATAGCCGCTCCAACACGTGTCCACACACACGACAGCCGCTACAACAAAGGTCCACCCACACGATAGCCGCTCCAAAACTGATCCACACACACGATGGCCGCTCCAACACTGGTCCACTCCCACGATAGCCGCCCCAACACTGGTCCACTCACACGATAGCCGCCCCAACACTGATCCACACACACGATAGCCGCCCCAACAATGATCCACACACACGATAGCCGCCCCAACACTGGTCCACACACACGATAGCCGCTCCAACAAGGGTACACACACAAGATAGCCGCTCCAAAAAGTGAACACACACACGATAGCCGCCCCAACACGGGTACAAACACACGATAGCCGCCCCAACACTAATCCACACACAGGATAGCCGCTCCAACACTGATCCACTCACACGATAGCCGCTCCAACACTGATCCACTCACACGATAGCTGCTCCAACACGTGTCCACACACACGATAGCCGCTCCAACACGGGTACACTCACACGATGGCCGCCCCAACACTGGTCCACACACACGATAGCCGCCCCAACACTGATCCACACACGCGATAGCCGCTCCAACACTGGTCCACACACACGATAGCCGCTCCAACACTGATCCACTCACACGATAGCCACTCCAACACGGGTCCACACACAGGATAGCCGCTACAACACTGAACCACTCACACGATAGCCGCTCCAACACTGGTCCACACACACGATAGCCGCTCTAAGACCGATCTACCCACACGATAGCTGCTCCAACACTGATCCACACACATGATAGCCGCTCCAACATGGGTCCACACACACGATAGCCGCTCTAAGACCGATCCACCCACACGATAGCCGCTCTAAGACCGATCTACCCACACGATAGCCGCTCCAACACTGATCCACACACACGATAGCCGCTCCAACATGGGTCCACACACACGATAGCCGCTCCAACACTGGTCGACACACACGATAGCCGCTCCAACACTGGTCGACACACACGATAGCCGCTCCAACACTGATCCACTCACACGATAGCCGCTTCAACACTGGTCCACACACACGATAGCCGCTCCAACAAGGGTACACACACACGATAGCCGCCCCAACACGGGTACACACAAACGATAGCCGCCCCAACACTAATCCACACACACGATAGCCGCTCCAACACTGATCCACTCACACGATAGCCGCTCCAACACTGATCCACTCACACGATAGCCGCTCCAACACTGATCCACTCACACGATAGCCGCTTCAACACTGGTCCACACACACGATAGCCGCTCCAACAAGGGTACACACACACGATAGCCGCCCCAACACGGGTACACACAAACGATAGCCGCCCCAACACTAATCCACACACAAACGATAGCCGCCCCAACACTAATCCACACACACGATAGCCGCTCCAACACTGATCCACTCACACGATAGCCGCTCCAACACGTGTCCACACACACGATAGCCGCTCCAACACTGGTCCACTCACACGATAGCCGCTCCAACACTGGTCCACTCACACGATAGCCACTCCAACACTGATCCACACACACGATAGCCGCTCCAACACTGGTCCACTCACACGATAGCCGCTCCAACACGTGTCCACACACACGATTGCCGCTCCAACACTGGTCGACACACACGATAGCCGCTCCAACACTGGTCCACTCACACGATAGCCGCTCCAACAATGGTCGACACACACGATAGCCGCTCCAACACTGGTCCACACAAACGATAGCCGCTCCAACACGGGTCCACACACACGATAGCCGCTCCAACACCGATCCACACACACGATAGCGGCTCCAACACCGATCCACACACACGATAGCCGCTCCAACTCTGATCCACTCACACGATAGCCGCCCCAACACTGATCAACACACACGATAGCCGCCCCAACACTGATCAACACACACGATAGCCGCTCCAACACTGGTCCACACACACGATAGCCGCTCCAACACTGATCCACTCACACGATAGCCGCCCCAACACTGATCAACACACACGATAGCCGCCCCAACACTTCTCAACACACACGATGGCCGCTCCAACACGTGTCCACACACACGATAGCCGCTCCAACACTGGTCCACCCACACGATAGCCGCTCCAACAAGGGTACACACACACGATAGCTGCTCCAACACTGATCCACACACACGATAGCCGCTCCAACCCTGGTCCACCCACACGATAGCCGCTCCAAAACTGGGATCCACACACACGATAGCCGCTCCAACACTGGTCCACACACACGATAGCCGCTCCAACACTGGTCCACACACACGACGGCCGCCCCAACACTGATCCACACACACGATAGCCGACCCAACACTGGTCCACACACACGATAGCCGACCCAACACTGGTCCACACACACGATACCCGCTCCAACACTGGTCCACTCACACGATAGCCGCTCCAACACTGGTCCACACACACAATAGCCGCTCCAACACTGGTCCACTCACACGATAGCCGCCCCAACACTGGTCCACTCACACGATAGCCGCCCCAACACTGATCCACACACACGATAGCCGCCCCAACACTGATCCACACACCCGATAGCCGCCCCAACACTGATCCACACACGCGATAGCCGCCCCAACACTGATCCACACACACGATAGCCGCCCCAACACTGATCCACACACACGATAGCCGCCCCAACACTGATCCACACACACGATAGCCGCTCCAACACTGATCCACTCACACGATAGCCGCTCCAACACTGGTCCACACACACGATAGCCGCTCCAACAAGGGTACACACACAAGATAGCCGCTCCAAAAAGTGAACACACACACGATAGCCGCCCCAACACGGGTACAAACACACGATAGCCGCCCCAACACTAATCCACACACAGGATAGCCGCTCCAACACTGATCCACTCACACGATAGCCGCTCCAACACTGATCCACTCACACGATAGCCGCTCCAACACGTGTCCACACACACGATAGCCGCTCCAACACGGGTACACTCACACGATAGCCGCTCCAACACTGGTCCACTCACACAATAGCCGCTCCAACACTGATCCACACACACGATAGCCGCTCCAACACTGGTCCACTCACACGATAGCCGCTCCAACACGTGTCCACACACACGATTGCCGCTCCAACACTGGTCGACACACACGATAGCCGCTCCAACACTGGTCCACTCACACGATAGCCGCTCCAACACTGGTCGACACACACGATAGCCGCTCCAACACTGGTCCACACAAACGATAGCCGCTCCAACACGTGTCCACACACACGATGGCCGCTCCAACACTGATCCACTCACCCGATAGCCGCCCCAACACTGATCCACACACACGATAGCCGACCCAACACTGGTCCACACACACGATACCCGCTCCAACACTGGTCCACTCACACGATAGCCGCTCCAACACTGGTCCACACACACGATAGCCGCTCCAACACTGGTCGACACACACGATAGCCGCCCCAACACTGGTCCACTCACACGATAGCCGCTCCAACACTGGTCCACTCACACGATAGCCGCTCCAACACGTGTCCACACACACGATAGACGCTCCAACACGTGTCCACACACACGATAGCCTCTCCAACACTGGTCCACTCACACGATAGCCGCTCCAACACTGATGCACTCACACGTTAGCCGCTCCAACACTGGTCCACACACAGGATAGCCGCTCCAACACGTGTCCACACACACGTTAGCCGCTCCAACACTGATGCACCCACACGATAGCCGCTCCAACACTGATGCACCCACACGTTAGCCGCTCCAACACTGGTCCACACACACGATAGCCGCTCCAACACTGATGCACTCACACGTTAGCCGCTCCAACACTGGTCCACACACACGTTAGCCGCTCCAACACTGGTCCACACACACGTTAGCCGCTCCAACACTGTTCCACACACAAGATAGCCGCTCCAACACTGATCCACACACACGATAGCCGCCCCAACACTGATCCACACACACGATAGCCGTCCCAACACGTGTCCACACACACGTTAGCCGCTCCAACACTGGTCCACACACACGATAGCCGCTCCAACACTGATCCACACACACGATAGCCGCCCCAACACTGATCCACACACACGATAGCCGTCCCAACACGTGTCCACACACACGTTAGCCGCTCCAACACTGGTCCACACACACGATAGCCGCTCCAACACTGGTCCACTCACACGATAGCCGCTCCAACACTGATGCACTCACACGTTAGCCGCTCCAACACTGGTCCACACACACGTTAGCCGCTCCAACACTGGTCCACACACACGTTAGCCGCTCCAACACTGATCCACACACAAGATAGCCGCTCCAACACTGATCAACACACACGATTGCCGCTCCAACACTGGTCAACACACACGATAGCCGCCCCAACACTGATCAACACACACGATAGCCGCTCCAACACTGGTTCACGATAGCCGCTCCAACACTGATCCACCCACAAGATAGCCGCTCCAACACGTGTCCACTCACACGATAGTCGCTCCAACACGTGTCCACACACACGATTGCCGCTCCAACACTGGTCCACACACACGATAGCCGCTCCAACAAGAGTACACACACACGATAGCCGCTCCAACAAGGGTACACACACACGATAGCCGCTCCAACACGTGTCCACACACACGACAGCCGCTCCAACACTGGTCCACCCACATGGCAGCCGCTCCAAAACTGATCCACACACACGATGGCCGCTCCAACACTGGTCCACTCCCACGATGGCCGCCCCAACACTGGTCCACACACACAATAGCCGCCCCAACACTGATCCACACACACGATAGCCGCTCCAACACTGGTCCACTCACACGATAGCGGCCCCAACACTGATCCACACACACGATAGCCGCCCCAACACTGATCCACACACACGATAGCCGCCCCAACACTGATCCACACACACGATAGCCGCTCCAACACTGATCCACTCACACGATAGCCGCTCCAACACTGGTCCACACACACGATAGCCTCTCCAACAAGGGTACACACGCAAGATAGCCGCTCCAAAAAGGGTACACACACACGATAGCCGCCCCAACACGGGTACAAACACACGATAGCCGCCCCAACACTAATCCACACACAGGATAGCCGCTCCAACACTGATCCACTCACACGATAGCCGCTCCAACACTGATCCACTCACACGATAGCTGCTCCAACACGTGTCCACACACACGATAGCCGCCCCAACACGGGTACACTCAGACGATGGCCGCCCCAACACTGGTCCACACACACGATAGCCGCCCCAACACTGATCCACACACACGATAGCCGCTCCAACACTGGTCCACACACACGATAGCCGCTCCAACACTGATCCACTCACACGATATATGCTTCAACACATGTCCACACACAAGATAGCCGCTCCAACACGTGTCCACACACACGATAGCCGCTCCAACACTGGTCCACTCACACGATAGCCGCTCCAACACTGATGCACTCACACGTTAGCCGCTCCAACACTGGTCCACACACAGGATAGCCGCTCCAACACAAGTCCACACACACGTTAGCCGCTCCAACACTGATGCACCAACACGATAGCCGCTCCAACACTGGTCCACACACACGATAGCCGCTCCAACACTGATACACTCACACGTTAGCCGCTCCAACACTGGTCCACACACACGTTAGCCGCTCCAACACTGGTCCACACACACGTTAGCCGCTCCAACACTGATCCACACACAAGATAGCCGCTCCAACACTGATCCACACACACGATAGCCGCCCCAACACTGATCCACACACACGATAGCTGTCCCAACACGTGTCCACACACACGTTATCCGCTCCAACACCGATGCACTCACACGTTAGCCGCTCCAACACTGGTCCACACACACGTTAGCCGCTCCAACACTGGTCCACACACACGTTAGCCGCTCCAACACTGATCCACACACACGATAGCCGCTCCAACACTGATGCACTCACACGTTAGCCACTCCAACACTGGTCCACACACACGTTAGCCGCTCCAACACTGGTTCACGATAGCCGCTCCAACACTGATCCACCCACAACATAGCCGCTCCAACACGTGTCCACTCACACGATAGCCGCTCCAACACGTGTCCACACACACGATTGCCGCTCCAACACTGGTCCACACACACGATAGCCGCTCCAACAAGGGTACACACACACGATAGCCGCTCCAACAAGGGTACACACACACGACAGCCGCTCCAACACGTGTCCACACACACGACAGCCGCTCCAACACTGGTCCACCCGCACGATGGCCGCCCCAACACTGGTCCACACACACGATAGCCGCCCCAACACTGATCCACACACACGATAGCCGCTCCAACACTGGTCCACTCACACGATAGCCGCTCCAACACTGGTCCACACACAAGATAGCCGCTCCAAAACTGATCCACACACACGATGGCCGCTCCAACACTGGTCCACTCCCACGATGGCCGCCCCAACACTGGGCCACACACACGATAGCCGCCCCAACACTGATCCACACACACGATAGCCGCTCCAACACTGGTCCACTCACACGATAGCCGCCCCAACACTGGTCCACTCACACGATAGCCGCCCCAACACTGATCCACACACACGATAGCCGCCCCAACACTGATCCACACACACGATAGCCGCCCCAACACTGATCCACACACACGATAGCCGCTCCAACACTGATCCTCTCACACGATAGCCGCTCCAACACTGGTCCACACACACGATAGCCGCTCCAACAAGGGTACAAACACACGATAGCCGCCCCAACACTAATCCACACACAGGATAGCCGCTCCAACACTGATCCACTCACACGATAGCCGCTCCAACACGTGTCCACACACACGATAGCCGCTCCAACACGGGTACACTCACACGATAGCCGCTCCAACACTGATCCACACATACGATAGCCGCTCCAACACTGGTGCACTCACACGATAGCCGCTCCAACACGTGTCCACACACACGATAGCCACTCCAACACTGATCCACCCACACGATAGCCGCTCCAACACTGATCCACTCACACGACAACCGCCCCAACACTGATCCACACACACGATAGCGGCTCCAACACTGATCCACTCACACGATAGCCGCTCCAACACTGGTCCACTCACACGATAGCCGCTCCAACACGTGTCCACACACACGATAGCCGGTCCAACACTGGTCGACACACACGACAGCCGCTCCAACACTGATCCACACACACGATAGCCGCCCCAACACTGATCCACACACACGATAGCCGCTCCAACACTGGTCCACCCACACGATAGCCGCTCCAACACGTGTCCACACACACGATAGCCGCCCCAACACTGGTCCACTCATACGATAGCCGCCCCAACACTGGTCCACTCATACGATGGCTGCCCCAACACTGGTCCACACACACGATAGCTGCCCCAACACTGGTCCACACACACGATAGCCGCCCCAACACGGGTACACACACACGATAGCCGCCCCAACACTAATCCACACACAGGATAGCCGCTCCAACACTGATCCACTCACACGATAGCCGCTCCAACACTGGTCCACTCACACGATAGCCGCTCCAACACTGGTCCACTCACACGATAGCCGCTCCAACACGTGTCCACACACACGATAGCCGCTCCAACACGGGTACACTCACACGATAGCCGCTCCAACTCTGGTCCACTCACACGATAGCCGCCCCAACACTGATCCACACACACGATAGCCGCCCCAACACTGATCCACTCACACGATAGCCGCTCCAACACGTGTCCACACACACGATTGCCGCTCCAACACTGGTCGACACACACGATAGCCGCTCCAACACTGGTCCACTCACACGATAGCCGCTCCAACACGTGTCCACACACACCATTGCCGCTCCAACACTGGTCGACACACACGATAGCCGCTCCAACACTGGTCCACTCACACGATAGCCGCTCCAACACTGATGCACTCACACGTTAGCCGCTCCAACACTGGTCCACACACAGGATAGCCGCTCCAACACGTGTCCACACACACGTTAGCCGCTCCAACACTGATGCACCCACACGATAGCCGCTCCAACACTGGTCCACACACACGATAGCCGCTCCAACACTGATACACTCACACGTTAGCCGCTCCAACACTGGTCCACACACACGTTAGCCGCTCCAACACTGGTCCACACACACGTTAGCCGCTCCAACACTGATCCACACACAAGATAGCCGCTCCAACACTGATCCACACACACGATAGCCGCCCCAACACTGATCCACACACACGATAGCCGTCCCAACACGTGTCCACACACATGTTATCCGCTCCAACACCGATGCACCCACACGTTAGCCGCTCCAACACTGGTCCACACACACGTTAGCCGCTCCAACACTGGTCCACACACACGTTAGCCGCTCCAACACTGATCCACACACACGATAGCCGCTCCAACACTGATGCACTCACACGTTAGCCACTCCAACACTGGTCCACACACACGTTAGCCGCTCCAACACTGGTTCACGATAGCCGCTCCAACACTGATCCACCCACAACATAGCCGCTCCAACACGTGTCCACTCACACGATAGCCGCTCCAACACGTGTCCACACACACAATTGCCGCTCCAACACTGGTCCACACACACGATAGCCGCTCCAACAAGGGTACACACACACGATAGCCGCTCCAACAAGGGTACACACACACGACAGCCGCTCCAACACGTGTCCACACACACGACAGCCGCTCCAACACTGGTCCACCCACACGATGGCCGCCCCAACACTGGTCCACACACACGATAGCCGCCCCAACACTGATCCACACACACGATAGCCGCTCCAACACTGGTCCACTCACACGATAGCCGCTCCAACACTGGTCCACACACAAGATAGCCGCTCCAAAACTGATCCACACACACGATGGCCGCTCCAACACTGGTCCACTCCCACGATGGCCGCCCCAACACTGGGCCACACACACGATAGCCGCCCCAACACTGATCCACACACACGATAGCCGCTCCAACACTGGTCCACTCACACGATAGCCGCCCCAACACTGGTCCACTCACACGATAGCCGCCCCAACACTGATCCACACACACGATAGCCGCCCCAACACTGATCCACACACACGATAGCCGCCCCAACACTGATCCACACACACGATAGCCGCTCCAACACTGATCCACTCACACGATAGCCGCTCCAACACTGGTCCACACACACGATAGCCGCTCCAACAAGGGTACAAACACACGATAGCCGCCCCAACACTAATCCACACACAGGATAGCCGCTCCAACACTGATCCACTCACACGATAGCCGCTCCAACACGTGTCCACACACACGATAGCCGCTCCAACACGGGTACACTCACACGATAGCCGCTCCAACACTGATCCACACACACGATAGCCGCTCCAACACTGGTGCACTCACACGATAGCCGCTCCAACACGTGTCCACACACACGATAGCCGCCCCAACACTGATCCACACACACGATAGCCGCTCCAACACTGGTCCACTCACACGATAGCCGCCCCAACACTGGTCCACTCACACGATAGCCGCCCCAACACTGATCCACACACACGATAGCCGCCCCAACACTGATCCACACACACGATAGCCGCCCCAACACTGATCCACACACACGATAGCCGCTCCAACACTGATCCACTCACACGATAGCCGCTCCAACACTGGTCCACACACACGATAGCCGCTCCAACAAGGGTACAAACACACGATAGCCGCCCCAACACTAATCCACACACAGGATAGCCGCTCCAACACTGATCCACTCACACGATAGCCGCTCCAACACGTGTCCACACACACGATAGCCGCTCCAACACGGGTACACTCACACGATAGCCGCTCCAACACTGATCCACACACACGATAGCCGCTCCAACACTGGTGCACTCACACGATAGCCGCTCCAACACGTGTCCACACACACGATAGCCGCTCCAACACTGATCCACCCACACGATAGCCGCTCCAACACTGATCCACTCACACGACAGCCGCCCCAACACTGATCCACACACACGATAGCGGCTCCAACACTGATCCACTCACACGATAGCCGCTCCAACACTGGTCCACTCACACGATAGCCGCTCCAACACGTGTCCACACACACGATAGCCGGTCCAACACTGGTCGACACACACGACAGCCGCTCCAACACTGATCCACACACACGATAGCCGCCCCAACACTGATCCACACACACGATAGCCGCTCCAACACTGGTCCACCCACACGATAGCCGCTCCAACACGTGTCCACACACACGATAGCCGCCCCAACACTGGTCCACTCATACGATAGCCGCCCCAACACTGGTCCACTCATACGATGGCTGCCCCAACACTGGTCCACACACACGATAGCCGCCCCAACACTGGTCCACACACACGATAGCCGCCCCAACACGGGTACACACACACGATAGCCGCCCCAACACTAATCCACACACAGGATAGCCGCTCCAACACTGATCCACTCACACGATAGCCGCTCCAACACTGGTCCACTCACACGATAGCCGCTCCAACACTGGTCCACTCACACGATAGCCGCTCCAACACGTGTCCACACACACGATAGCCGCTCCAACACGGGTACACTCACACGATAGCCGCTCCAACTCTGGTCCACTCACACGATAGCCGCCCCAACACTGATCCACACACACGATAGCCGCCCCAACACTGATCCACTCACACGATAGCCGCTCCAACACGTGTCCACACACACGATTGCTGCTCCAACACTGGTCGACACACACGATAGCCGCTCCAACACTGGTCCACTCACACGATAGCCGCTCCAACACGTGTCCACACACACCATTGCCGCTCCAACACTGGTCGACACACACGATAGCCGCTCCAACACTGGTCCACTCACACGATAGTCGCCCCAACACTGATCCACACACACGATAGCCGCTCCAACACTGATCCACACACACGATAGCTGCCCCAACACTGATCCACTCACACTATAGCCGCCCCAACACTGATCCACACACACGATAGCCGCTCCAACACTGATCCACTCACACGATAGCCGCTCCAACACCGATCCGCACACACGATAGCCGCTCCAACACTGATCCACTCACACGATAGCCGCCCCAACACTGATCCACACACACGATAGCCGCTCCAACACTGATCCACACACACGATAGCCGCCCCAACACTGATCCACTCACACGATAGCTGCCCCAACACTGATCCACTCACACGATAGCCGCCCCAACACTGATCAACACACACGATAGCCGCTCCAACACTGGTCCACTCACACGATAGCTGCCCCAACACTGATCCACTCACACGATAGCCGCCCCAACACTGATCAACACACACGATAGCCGCTCCAACACCGATCCACACACACGATAGCCGCCCCAACACTGATCCACTCACACGATAGCCGCCCCAACACTGATCCACACACACGATAGCCGCTCCAACACTGATCCACACACACGATAGCCGCCCCAACACTGATCCACTCACACGATAGCTGCCCCAACACTGATCCACTCACACGATAGCCGCCCCAACACTGATCAACACACACGATAGCCGCTCCAACACTGGTCCACTCACACGATAGCCGCTCCAACACTGGTCCACACACACGATAGCCGCTCCAACACTGATCCACACACACGATTGCCGCTCCAACACTGATCCACTCACACGATAGCCGCTCTAAGACCGATCCACCCACACGATAGCCGCTCCAACACTGATCCACACACACGATAGCCGCTCCAACACGGGTCCACACACACGATAGCCGCTCCAACACGGGTCCACACACACGATAGCCGCTCCAACACTGTTCGACACACACGATAGCCGCTCCAACACAGATCCACTCACACGATAGCCGCTCCAACACTGATCCACTCACACGATAGCCGCTCCAACACTGGTCCACACACACGATAGCCGCTCCAACACTGATCCACTCACACGATAGCCTCTCCAACACTGATCCACTCACACGATAGCCGCTCCAACACTGATCCACTCACACGATAGCCGCTCCAACACGTGCCCACACACACGATAGCCGCTCCAACACTGGTCCACTCACACGATAGCCGCTCCAACACTGATCCACACACAAGATATCCGCTCCAACACTGGTCCACACACACGATTGCCGCTCCAACACTGGTCGACACACACGATAGCCGCTCCAACAAGGGTACACACACACGATAGCCGCCCCAAAACTAATCCACACACAGGATAGCCGCTCCAACACTGATCCACTCACACGATAGCCGCTCCAACACTGATCCACTCACACGATAGCCGCTCCAACACGTGTCCACACACACGATAGCCGCACCAACACGGGTACACTCACACGATAGCCGCTCCAACACTGGTCCACTCACACGATAGCCGCTCCAACACTGATCCACACACACGATAGCCGCTCCAACACTGGTCCACTCCCACGATGGCCGCCCCAACACTGGGCCACACACACGATAGCCGCCCCAACACTGATCCACACACACGATAGCCGCTCCAACACTGGTCCACTCACACGATAGCCGCCCCAACACTGGTCCACTCACACGATAGCCGCCCCAACACTGATCCACACACACGATAGCCGCCCCAACACTGATCCACACACACGATAGCCGCCCCAACACTGATCCACACACACGATAGCCGCTCCAACACTGATCCACTCACACGATAGCCGCTCCAACACTGGTCCACACACACGATAGCCGCTCCAACAAGGGTACAAACACACGATAGCCGCCCCAACACTAATCCACACACAGGATAGCCGCTCCAACACTGATCCACTCACACGATAGCCGCTCCAACACGTGTCCACACACACGATAGCCGCTCCAACACGGGTACACTCACACGATAGCCGCTCCAACACTGATCCACACACACGATAGCCGCTCCAACACTGGTGCACTCACACGATAGCCGCTCCAACACGTGTCCACACACACGATAGCCGCTCCAACACTGATCCACCCACACGATAGCCGCTCCAACACTGATCCACTCACACGACAGCCGCCCCAACACTGATCCACACACACGATAGCGGCTCCAACACTGATCCACTCACACGATAGCCGCTCCAACACTGGTCCACTCACACGATAGCAGCTCCAACACGTGTCCACACACACGATAGCCGGTCCAACACTGGTCGACACACACGACAGCCGCTCCAACACTGATCCACACACACGATAGCCGCCCCAACACTGATCCACACACACGATAGCCGCTCCAACACTGGTCCACCCACACGATAGCCGCTCCAACACGTGTCCACACACATGATAGCCGCCCCAACACTGGTCCACTCATATGATAGCCGCCCCAACACTGGTCCACTCATACGATGGCTGCCCCAACACTGGTCCACACACACGATAGCTGCCCCAACACTGGTCCACACACACGATAGCCGCCCCAACACGGGTACACACACACGATAGCCGCCCCAACACTAATCCACACACAGGATAGCCGCTCCAACACTGATCCACTCACACGATAGCCGCTCCAACACTGGTCCACTCACACGATAGCCGCTCCAACACTGGTCCACTCACACGATAGCCGCTCCAACACGTGTCCAAACACACGATAGCCGCTCCAACACGGGTACACTCACACGATAGCCGCTCCAACTCTGGTCCACTCACACGATAGCCGCCCCAACACTGATCCACACACACGATAGCCGCCCCAACACTGATCCACTCACACGATAGCCGCTCCAACACGTGTCCACACACACGATTGCCGCTCCAACACTGGTCGACACACACGATAGCCGCTCCAACACTGGTCCACTCACACGATAGCCGCTACAACACTTGTCCACACACACCATTGCCGCTCCAACACTGGTCGACACACACGATAGCCGCTCCAACACTGGTCCACTCACACGATAGTCGCCCCAACACTGATCCACACACACGATAGCCGCTCCAACACTGATCCACACACACGATAGCCGCCCCAACACTGACCCACTCACACTATAGCCGCCCCAACACTGATCCACACACACGATAGCCGCTCCAACACTGATCCACACACACGATAGCCGCCCCAACACTGATCCACTCACACGATAGCCGCCCCAACACTGATCCACACACACGATAGCCGCTCCAACACTGATCCACACACACGATAGCCGCCCCAACACTGATCCACTCACACGATAGCTGCCCCAACACTGATCCACTCACACGATAGCCGCCCCAACACTGATCAACACACACGATAGCCGCTCCAACACTGGTCCACTCACACGATAGCCGCTCCAACACTGGTCCACACACACGATAGCCGCTCCAACACTGATCCACACACACGATTGCCGCTCCAACACTGATCCACTCACACGATAGCCGCTCTAAGACCGATCCACCCACACGATAGCCGCTCTAAGACCGATCCATCCACACGATAGCCGCTCCAACACTGATCCACACACACGATAGCCGCTCCAACACGGGTCCACACACACGATAGCCGCTCCAACACGGGTCCACACACACGATAGCCGCTCCAACACTGGTCGACACACACGATAGCCGCTCCAACACAGATCCACTCACACGATAGCCGCTCCAACACTGATCCACTCACACGATAGCCGCTCCAACACTGGTCCACACACACGATAGCCGCTCCAACACTGATCCACTCACACGATAGCCTCTCCAACACTGATCCACTCACACGATAGCCGCTCCAACACTGATCCAGTCACACGATAGCCGCTCCAACACGTGCCCACACACACGATAGCCGCTCCAACACTGGTCCACTCACACGATAGCCGCTCCAACACTGATCCACACACAAGATAGCCGCTCCAACACTGGTCCACACACACGATTGCCGCTCCAACACTGGTCGACACACACGATAGCCGCTCCAACAAGGGTACACACACACGATAGCCGCCCCAACACTGATCCACTCACACGATAGCCGCTCCAACACTGATCCACTCACACGATAGCCGCTCCAACACGTGTCCACACACACGATCGCCGCACCAACACGGGTACACTCACACGATAGCCGCTCCAACACTGGTCCACTCACACGATAGCCGCTCCAACACTGATCCACACACACGATAGCCGCTCCAACACTGGTCCACTCACACGATAGCCGCTCCAACACGTGTCCACAAACACTATAGCCGCTCCAACACGTGTCCACTCACACGATAGCCGCTCCAACACAGATGCACTCACACGATAGCTGCACCAACACTGGTCCACTCACACGATAGCCGCTCCAACACGTGTCCACACACACGATAGCCGCTCCAACACTGGTCCACACACACGATAGCCGCTCCAACACTGGTACACACACACGATAGCCGCTCCAACACTGGTCCACTCACACGATAGCCGCTCCAACACTGATGCACTCACACGTTAGCCGCTCCAACACTGGTCCACACACAGGATAGCCGCTCCAACACGTGTCCACACACACGTTAGCCGCTCCAACACTGATGCACTCACACGATAGCCGCTCCAACACTGGTTCACACACACGATAGCCGCTCCAACACTGATGCACTCACACGTTAGCCGCTCCAACACTGGTCCACACACACGTTAGCCGCTCCAACACTGGTCCACACACACGTTAGCCGCTCCAACACTGATCCACACACAAGATAGCCGCTCCAACACTGATCCACACACACGATAGCCGCCCCAACACTGATCCACACACACGATAGCCGCCCCAACACGTGTCCACACACACGTTAGCCGCTCCAACACTGGTTCACACACACGATAGCCGCTCCAACACTGATGCACTCACACGTTAGCCGCTCCAACACTGGTCCACACACACGTTAGCCGCTCCAACACTGATCCACACAGAAGATAGCCGCTCCAACACTGGTCCACTCACACGATAGCCGCTCCAACACGTGTCCACACACACGATAGCCGCTCCAACACTGGTCGACACACACGATAGCCGCTCCAACACTGGTCTACTCACACGATAGCCGCTCCAACACGTGTCCACACACACCATTGCCGCTCCAACACTGGTCGACTCACACGATAGCCGCTCCAACACTGGTCCACACACACGATAGCCGCTCCAACACGGGTCCACACACACGATAGCCGCTCCAGCACCGATCCACACACACGATAGCGGCTCCAACACCGATCCACACACACGATAGCCGCTCCAACACTGATCCACTCACACGATAGCCGCCCCAACACTGATCAACACACACGATAGCCGCCCCAACACAGATCAACAGACACGATAGCCGCTCCAACACTGGTCCACACACACGATAGCCGCCCCAACACTGGTCCACACACAAGATAGTCGCTCCAACACTGATCCACACACACGATAGCCGCCCCAACACTGGTCCACTCACACGATAGCCGCTCCAACACTGGTCCACTCACACGATAGCCGCTCCAAAACTGATCCACTCACACGATAGCCGCTCCAACCCTGGTCCACCCACACGATAGCCGCTCCAAAACTGATCCACACACACGAAAGCCGCTCCAACACTGGTCCACTCACACGATAGCCGCTCCAACACTGGTCCACTCCCACGATAGCCGCCCCAACACTGGTCCACTCACACGATGGCCGCTCCAACACTGGTCCACTCCCACGATAGCCGCCCCAACACTGATCCACACACACGATAGCCGCCCCAACACTGATCCACACACACGATAGCCGCCCCAACACTGGTCCACACACACGATAGCCGCTCCAACACTGGTCCACTCACACGATAGCCGCCCCAACACTGATCCACACACACGATAGCCGCTCCAACACTGGTCCACTCACACGATAGCCGCTCCAACACTGGTCCACTCACACGATAGCCGCCCCAACACTGGTCCACACACACGATAGCCGCTCCAACACTGATCCACTCACACGATAGCCGCTCCAACACTGGTCCACACACACGATAGCCGCTCCAACACTGGTCCACACACACGATAGCCGCTCCAACACTGGTCCACACACACGATAGCCGCTCCAACACTGGTCCACTCACATGATAGCCGCTCCAACACGTGCCCACACACACGATAGCCGCTCCAACACTGGTCCACTCACACGATAGCCGCTCCAACACGGATCCACACACAAGATAGCCGCTCCAACACTGGTCCACACACACGATTGCCGCTCCAACACTGGTCGACACACACGATAGCCGCTCCAACAAGGGTACACACACACGATAGCCGCCCCATCACGGGTAAACACACACGATAGCCGCCCCAACACTAATCCACACACAGGATAGCCGCCCCAACACTAATCCACACACAGGATAGCCGCTCCAACACTGATCCACTCACACGATAGCCGCTCCAACACTGATCCACTCACACGATAGCCGCTCCAACACGTGTCCACACACACGATAGCCGCACCAACACGGGTACACTCACACGATAGCCGCTCCAACACTGGTCCACTCACACGATAGCCGCTCCAACACTGATCCACACACACGATAGCCGCTCCAACACTGGTCCACTCACACGATAGCCGCTCCAACACGTGTCCACACACACGATAGCCGCTCCAACACGTGTCCACTCACACGATAGCCGCTCCAACACAGATGCACTCACACGATAGCCGCACCAACACTGGTCCACTCACACGATAGCCGCTCCAACACGTGTCCACACACACGATAGCCGCTCCAACACTGGTCCACACACACGATAGCCGCTCCAACACTGGTCCACACACACGATAGCCGCTCCAACACTGGTCCACTCACACGATAGCCGCTCCAACACTGATGCACTCACACGTTAGCCGCTCCAACACTGGTCCACACACAGGATAGCCGCTCCAACACGTGTCCACACACACGTTAGCCGCTCCAACACTGATGCACCCACACGATAGCCGCTCCAACACTGGTCCACACACACGATAGCCGCTCCAACACTGATGCACTCACACGTTAGCCGCTCCAACACTGGTCCACACACACGTTAGCCGCTCCCACACTGGTCCACACACACGTTAGCCGCTCCAACACTGATCCACACACAAGATAGCCGCTCCAACACTGATCCACACACACGATAGCCGCCCCAACACTGATCCACACACACGATAGCCGCCCCAACACGTGTCCACACACACGTTAGCCGCTCCAACACTGGTTCACACACACGATAGCCGCTCCAACACTGATGCACTCACACGTTAGCCGCTCCAACACTGGTCCACACACACGTTAGCCGCTCCAACACTGATCCACACAGAAGATAGCCGCTCCAACACTGGTCCACTCACACGATAGCCGCTCCAACACGTGTCCACACACACGATAGCCGCTCCAACACTGGTCGACACACACGATAGCCGCTCCAACACTGGTCCACTCACACGATAGCCGCTCCAACACGTGTCCACACACACCATTGCCGCTCCAACACTGGTCGACTCACACGATAGCCGCTCCAACACTGGTCCACACACACGATAGCCGCTCCAACACGGGTCCACACACACGATAGCCGCCCCAACACTGATCCACACACACGATAGCTGCTCCAGCACCGATCCACACACACGATAGCGGCTCCAACACCGATCCACACACACGATAGCCGCTCCAACACTGATCCACTCACACGATAGCCGCCCCAACACTGATCAACACACACGATAGCCGCCCCAACACAGATCAACACACACGATAGCCGCTCCAACACTGATCAACACACACGATAGCCGCTCCAACAAGGGTACACACACACGATAGCCGCTCCAACACTGATCAACACACACGATAGCCGCTCCAACACTGATCAACACACACGATAGCCGCTCCAACACTGGTCCACACACACGATAGCCGCTCCAACACTGATCCACTCACACGATAGCCGCCCCAACACTGATCAACACACACGATAGCCGCCCCAACACAGATCAACACACACGATAGCCGCTCCAACACTGGTCCACACACACGATACCCGCTCCAACACTGGTCCACTCACACGATAGCCGCCCCAACACTGATCCACACACACGATAGCCGCTCCAACACTGATCAACACACACGATAGCCGCTCCAACAAGGGTACACACACACGATAGCCGCTCCAACACGTGTCCACACACACGATAGCCGCTCCAACAAGGGTACACACACACGATAGCCGCTCCAACAAGGGTACACACACACGATGGCCGCTCCAACACGTGTCCACACACACGATGGCCGCTCCAACAAGGGTACACACACACGATAGCCGCTCCAACAAGGGTACACACACACGATGGCCGCTCCAACACGTGTCCACACACACGATAGCCGCTCCAACAAGGGTACACACACACGATAGCCGCTCCAACACTGATCCACACACACGATAGCCGCTCCAGCACCGATCCACACACACGATAGCGGCTCCAACACCGATCCACACACACGATAGCCGCTCCAACACTGATCCACTCACACGATAGCCGCTCCAACACTGGTCCACACACACGATACCCGCTCCAACACTGGTCCACTCACACGATAGCCGCCCCAACACTGATCCACACACACGATAGCCGCTCCAACACTGATCAACACACACGATAGCCGCCCCAACACAGATCAACACACACGATAGCCGCTCCAACACTGATCAACACACACGATAGCCGCTCCAACACTGGTCCACACACACGATAGCCGCTCCAACACTGATCCACTCACACGATAGCCGCCCCAACAAGGGTACACACACACGATAGCCGCTCCAACACAGATCAACACACACGATAGCCGCTCCAACACTGATCAACACACACGATAGCCGCTCCAACACTGGTCCACACACACGATAGCCGCTCCAACACTGATCCACTCACACGATAGCCGCCCCAACACTGATCAACACACACGATAGCCGCCCCAACACAGATCAACACACACGATAGCCGCTCCAACACTGGTCCACACACACGATACCCGCTCCAACACTGGTCCACTCACACGATAGCCGCCCCAACACTGATCCACACACACGATAGCCACTCCAACACTGATCAACACACACGATAGCCGCTCCAAGAAGGGTACACACACACGATAGCCGCTCCAACACGTGTCCAAACACACGATAGCCGCTCCAACACTGGTCCACTCACACGATGGCCGCTCCAACACTGGTCCACTCCCACGATAGCCGCCCCAACACTGATCCACACACACGATAGCCGCCCCAACACTGATCCACACACACGATAGCCGCCCCAACACTGGTCCACACACACGATAGCCGCTCCAACACTGGTCCACTCACACGATAGCCGCCCCAACACTGATCCACACACACGATAGCCGCTCCAACACTGGTCCACTCACACGATAGCCGCTCCAACACTGGTCCACTCACACGATAGCCGCCCCAACACTGGTCCACACACACGATAGCCGCTCCAACACTGATCCACTCACACGATAGCCGCTCCAACACTGGTCCACACACACGATAGCCGCTCCAACACTGGTCCACACACACGATAGCCGCTCCAACACTGGTCCACACACACGATAGCCGCTCCAACACTGGTCCACTCACATGATAGCCGCTCCAACACGTGCCCACACACACGATAGCCGCTCCAACACTGGTCCACTCACACGATAGCCGCTCCAACACGGATCCACACACAAGATAGCCGCTCCAACACTGGTCCACACACACGATTGCCGCTCCAACACTGGTCGACACACACGATAGCCGCTCCAACAAGGGTACACACACACGATAGCCGCCCCAACACGGGTAAACACACACGATAGCCGCCCCAACACTAATCCACACACAGGATAGCCGCCCCAACACTAATCCACACACAGGATAGCCGCTCCAACACTGATCCACTCACACGATAGCCGCTCCAACACTGATCCACTCACACGATAGCCGCTCCAACACGTGTCCACACACACGATAGCCGCACCAACACGGGTACACTCACACGATAGCCGCTCCAACACTGGTCCACTCACACGATAGCCGCTCCAACACTGATCCACACACACGATAGCCGCTCCAACACTGGTCCACTCACACGATAGCCGCTCCAACACGTGTCCACACACACGATAGCCGCTCCAACACGTGTCCACTCACACGATAGCCGCTCCAACACAGATGCACTCACACGATAGCCGCACCAACACTGGTCCACTCACACGATAGCCGCTCCAACACGTGTCCACACACACGATAGCCGCTCCAACACTGGTCCACACACACGATAGCCGCTCCAACACTGGTCCACACACACGATAGCCGCTCCAACACTGGTCCACTCACACGATAGCCGCTCCAACACTGATGCACTCACACGTTAGCCGCTCCCACACTGGTCCACACACACGTTAGCCGCTCCAACACTGATCCACACACAAGATAGCCGCTCCAACACTGATCCACACACACGATAGCCGCCCCAACACTGATCCACACACACGATAGCCGCCCCAACACGTGTCCACACACACGTTAGCCGCTCCAACACTGGTTCACACACACGATAGCCGCTCCAACACTGATGCACTCACACGTTAGCCGCTCCAACACTGGTCCACACACACGTTAGCCGCTCCAACACTGATCCACACAGAAGATAGCCGCTCCAACACTGGTCCACTCACACGATAGCCGCTCCAACACGTGTCCACACACACGATAGCCGCTCCAACACTGGTCGACACACACGATAGCCGCTCCAACACTGGTCCACTCACACGATAGCCGCTCCAACACGTGTCCACACACACCATTGCCGCTCCAACACTGGTCGACTCACACGATAGCCGCTCCAACACTGGTCCACACACACGATAGCCGCTCCAACACGGGTCCACACACACGATAGCCGCCCCAACACTGATCCACACACACGATAGCTGCTCCAGCACCGATCCACACACACGATAGCGGCTCCAACACCGATCCACACACACGATAGCCGCTCCAACACTGATCCACTCACACGATAGCCGCCCCAACACTGATCAACACACACGATAGCCGCCCCAACACAGATCAACACACACGATAGCCGCTCCAACACTGATCAACACACACGATAGCCGCTCCAACAAGGGTACACACACACGATAGCCGCTCCAACACTGGTCCACTCCCACGATAGCCGCCCCAACACTGATCCACACACACGATAGCCGCCCCAACACTGATCCACACACACGATAGCCGCCCCAACACTGGTCCACACACACGATAGCCGCTCCAACACTGGTCCACTCACACGATAGCCGCCCCAACACTGATCCACACACACGATAGCCGCTCCAACACTGGTCCACTCACACGATAGCCGCTCCAACACTGGTCCACTCACACGATAGCCGCCCCAACACTGGTCCACACACACGATAGCCGCTCCAACACTGATCCACTCACACGATAGCCGCTCCAACACTGGTCCACACACACGATAGCCGCTCCAACACTGGTCCACACACACGATAGCCGCTCCAACACTGGTCCACACACACGATAGCCGCTCCAACACTGGTCCACTCACACGATAGCCGCTCCAACACGTGCCCACACACACGATAGCCGCTCCAACACTGATCCACACACAAGATAGCCGCTCCAACACTGGTCCACACACACGATTGCCGCTCCAACACTGGTCGACACACACGATAGCCGCTCCAACAAGGGTACACACACACGATAGCCGCCCCAACACGGGTACACACACACGATAGCCGCCCCAACACTAATCCACACACAGGATAGCCGCCCCAACACTAATCCACACACAGGATAGCCGCTCCAACACTGATCCACTCACACGATAGCCGCTCCAACACTGATCCACTCACACGATAGCCACTCCAACACGTGTCCACACACACGATAGCCGCACCAACACGGGTACACTCACACGATAGCCGCTCCAACACTGGTCCACTCACACGATAGCCGCTCCAACACTGATCCACACACACGATAGCCGCTCCAACACTGGTCCACTCACACGATAGCCGCTCCAACACGTGTCCACACACACGATAGCCGCTCCAACACGTGTCCACTCACACGATAGCCGCTCCAACACAGATGCACTCACACGATAGCCGCACCAACACTGGTCCACTCACACGATAGCCGCTCCAACACGTGTCCACACACACGATAGCCGCTCCAACACTGGTCCACACACACGATAGCCGCTCCAACACTGGTCCACACACACGATAGCCGCTCCAACACTGGTCCACTCACACGATAGCCGCTCCAACACTGATGCACTCACACGTTAGCCGCTCCAACACTGGTCCACACACAGGATAGCCGCTCCAACACGTGTCCACACACACGTTAGCCGCTCCAACACTGATGCACCCACACGATAGCCGCTCCAACACTGGTCCACACACACGATAGCCGCTCCAACACTGATGCACTCACACGTTAGCCGCTCCAACACTGGTCCACACACACGTTAGCCGCTCCAACACTGGTCCACACACACGTTAGCCGCTCCAACACTGATCCACACACAAGATAGCCGCTCCAACACTGATCCACACACACGATAGCAGCCCCAACACTGATCCACACACACGATAGCCGCCCCAACACGTGTCCACACACACGTTAGCCGCTCCAACACTGGTTCACACACACGATAGCCGCTCCAACACTGATGCACTCACACGTTAGCCGCTCCAACACTGGTCCACACACACGTTAGCCGCTCCAACACTGATCCACACACACGTTAGCCGCTCCAACACTGATCCACACAGAAGATAGCCGCTCCAACACTGGTCCACTCACACGATAGCCGCTCCAACACTTGTCCACACACACGATAGCCGCTCCAACACTGGTCGACACACACGATAGCCGCTCCAACACTGGTCCACTCACACGATAGCCGCTCCAACACGTGTCCACACACACCATTGCCGCTCCAACACTGGTCGACTCACACGATAGCCGCTCCAACACTGGTCCACACACACGATAGCCGCTCCAACACGGGTCCACACACACGATAGCCGCCCCAACACTGATCCACACACACGATAGCCGCTCCAGCACCGATCCACACACACGATAGCGGCTCCAACACCGATCCACACACACGATAGCCGCTCCAACACTGATCCACTCACACGATAGCCGCCCCAACACTGATCAACACACACGATAGCCGCCCCAACACAGATCAACGCACACGATAGCCGCTCCAACACTGATCAACACACACGATAGCCGCTCCAACAAGGGTACACACACACGATAGCCGCTCCAACACTGATCAACACACACGATAGCCGCTCCAACACTGATCAACACACACGATAGCCGCTCCAACACTGGTCCACACACACGATAGCCGCTCCAACACTGATCCACTCACACGATAGCCGCCCCAACACTGATCAACACACACGATAGCCGCCCCAACACAGATCAACACACACGATAGCCGCTCCAACACTGGTCCACACACACGATACCCGCTCCAACACTGGTCCACTCACACGATAGCCGCCCCAACACTGATCCACACACACGATAGCCGCTCCAACACTGATCAACACACACGATAGACGCTCCAACAAGGGTACACACACACGATAGCCGCTCCAACACGTGTCCACACACACGATAGCCGCTCCAACAAGGGTACACACACACGATAGCCGCTCCAACAAGGGTACACACACACGATGGCCGCTCCAACACCTGTCCACACACACGATAGCCGCTCCAACAAGGGTACACACACACGATAGCCGCTCCAACAAGGGTACACACACACGATGGCCGCTCCAACACGTGTCCACACACACGATAGCCGCTCCAACAAGGGTACACACACACGATAGCCGCTCCAACACTGATCCACACACACGATAGCCGCTCCAGCACCGATCCACACACACGATAGCGGCTCCAACACCGATCCACACACACGATAGCCGCTCCAACACTGATCCACTCACACGATAGCCGCCCCAACACTGATCAACACACACGATAGCCGCCCCAACACAGATCAACACACACGATAGCCGCTCCAACACTGATCAACACACACGATAGCCGCTCCAACAAGGGTACACACACACGATAGCCGCTCCAACACTGATCAACACACACGATAGCCGCTCCAACACTGGTCCACACACACGATAGCCGCTCCAACACTGATCCACTCACACGATAGCCGCCCCAACACTGATCAACACACACGATAGCCGCCCCAACACAGATCAACACACACGATAGCCGCTCCAACACTGGTCCACACACACGATACCCGCTCCAACACTGGTCCACACACACGATACCCGCTCCAACACTGGTCCACTCACACGATAGCCGCCCCAACACTGATCCACACACACGATAGCCGCTCCAACACTGATCAACACACACGATAGCCGCTCCAACAAGGGTACACACACACGATAGCCGCTCCAACACGTGTCCACACACACGATAGCCGCTCCAACAAGGGTACACACACACGATAGCCGCTCCAACACTGCTCCACACACACGATAGCCGCTCCAACAAGGGTACACACACACGATAGCCGCTCCAACAAGGGTACACACACACGATGGCCGCTCCAACACGTGTCCACACACACGATAGCCGCTCCAACAAGGGTACACACACACGATAGCCGCTCCAACACTGATCCACACACACGATAGCCGCTCCAGCACCGATCCACACACACGATAGCGGCTCCAACACCGATCCACACACACGATAGCCGCTCCAACACTGATCCACTCACACGATAGCCGCCCCAACACTGATCAACACACACGATAGCCGCCCCAACACAGATCAACACACACGATAGCCGCTCCAACACTGATCAACACACACGATAGCCGCTCCAACAAGGGTACACACACACGATAGCCGCTCCAACACTGATCAACACACACGATAGCCGCTCCAACACTGGTCCACACACACGATAGCCGCTCCAACACTGATCCACTCACACGATAGCCGCCCCAACACTGATCAACACACACGATAGCCGCCCCAACACAGATCAACACACACGATAGCCGCTCCAACACTGGTCCACACACACGATACCCGCTCCAACACTGGTCCACACACACGATACCCGCTCCAACACTGGTCCACTCACACGATAGCCGCCCCAACACTGATCCACACACACGATAGCCGCTCCAACACTGATCAACACACACGATAGCCGCTCCAACAAGGGTACACACACACGATAGCCGCTCCAACACGTGTCCACACACACGATAGCCGCTCCAACAAGGGTACACACACACGATAGCCGCTCCAACACTGCTCCATACACACGATAGCCGCTCCAACACTGATCCACACACACGATAGCCGCTCCAACAAGGGTACACACACACGATGGCCGCTCCAACACGTGTCCACACACACGATAGCCGCTCCAACAAGGGTACACACACACGATAGCCGCTCCAACAAGGGTACACACACACGATACCCGCTCCAACACGTGTCCACACACACGATAGCCGCTCCAACACGTGTCCACACACACGATGGCCGCTCCAACCCTGGTCCACCCACACGATAGCCGCTCCAAAACTGATCCACACACACGATGGCCGCTCCAACACTGGTCCACACACACGATGGCCGCTCCAACACTGGTCCACTCCCACGATGGCCGCTCCAACCCTGGTCCACCCACACGATAGCCGCCCCAACACTGATCCACTCACACGATAGCCGCCCCAACACTGGTCCACACACACGATAGCCGCCCCAACACTGGTCCACTCACACGATAGCCGCCCCAACACTGATCCACACACACGATAGCCGCCCCAACACTGATCCACACACACGATAGCCGCCCCAACACTGATCCACACACACGATAGCCGCCCCAACACTGATCCACACACACGATAGCCGCCCCAACACTGATCCACACACACGATGGCCGCTCCAACACTGGTCCAATCCCACGATAGCCGCCCCAACACTGGTCCACACACACGATAGCCGCCCCAACACTGATCCACACACACGATAGCCGCCCCAACACTGATCCACACACACGATAGCCGCCCCAACACTGGTCCACACACACGATAGCCGCTCCAACACTGGTCCACTCACACGATAGCCGCCCCAACACTGATCCACACACACGATAGCCGCTCCAACACTGGTCCACTCACACGATAGCCGCTCCAACACTGGTCCACTCACACGATAGCCGCCCCAACACTGATCCACACACACGATAGCCGCCCCCACACTGGTCCACACACACGATACCCGCTCCAACACTGGTCCACTCACACGATAGCCGCTCCAACACTGGTCCACACACACGATACCCGCTCCAACACTGGTCGACACACACGATAGCCGCTCCAACACTGGTCCACTGACACGATAGCCGCTCCAACACTGGTCCACACACACGATAGCCGCTCCAACTCTGGTCCACACACACGATAGCCGCTCCAACACTGATCCACTCACACGATAGCCGCTCCAACACTGGTCCACACACACGATAGCCGCTCCAACACTGGTCCATACACACGATAGCCGCTCCAACACGTGTCCACTCACACGATAGCCGCTCCAACACAGATGCACTCACACGATAGCTGCACCAACACTGGTCCACTCACACGATAGCCGCTCCAACACGTGTCCACACACACGATAGCCGCTCCAACACTGGTCCACACACACGATAGCCGCTCCAACACTGGTCCACTCACACGATAGCCGCTCCAACACTGATGCACTCACACGTTAGCCGCTCCAACACTGGTCCACACACAGGATAGCCGCTCCAACACGTGTCCACACACACGTTAGCCGCTCCAACACTGATGCACCCACACGATAGCCGCTCCAACACTGGTCCACACACACGATAGCCGCTCCAGCACTGATGCACTCACACGTTAGCCGCTCCAACACTGGTCCACACACACGTTAGCCGCTCCAACACTGGTCCACACACACGTTAGCCGCTCCAACACTGATCCACACACAAGATAGCCGCTCCAACACTGATCCACACACACGATAGCCGCCCCAACACTGATCCACACACACGATAGCCGCCCCAACACGTGTCCACACACACGTTAGCCGCTCCAACACTGGTTCACACACACGATAGCCGCTCCAACACTGATGCACTCACACGTTAGCCGCTCCAACACTGGTCCACACACACGTTAGCCGCTCCAACACTGGTCCACACACACGTTAGCCGCTCCAACACTGATCCACACAGAAGATAGCCGCTCCAACACTGATCAACACACACGATAGCCGCTTCAACACTGGTCCACACACACGATAGCCGCCCCAACACTGATCAACACACACGATAGCCGCTCCAACACTGGTTCACGATAGCCGCTCCAACACTGGTCCACTCACACGATAGCCGCTCCAACACTGGTCCACTCACACGATAGCCGCTCCAACACGGGTCCACACACACGATAGCCGCTCCAACACTGATCCACTCACACGATAGCCGCTCCAACACGGGTCCACACACACGATAGCCGCTCTAAGACCGATCCACCCACACGATAGCCGCTCCAACACTGATCCACTCACACGATAGCCGCCCCAACACTGATCAACACACACGATAGCCGCCCCAACACAGATCAACACACACGATAGCCGCTCCAACACTGATCAACACACACGATAGCCGCTCCAACAAGGGTACACACACACGATAGCCGCTCCAACACTGATCAACACACACGATAGCCGCTCCAACACTGATCAACACACACGATAGCCTCTCCAACACTGGTCCACACACACGATAGCCGCTCCAACACTGATCCACTCACACGATAGCCGCCCCAACACTGATCAACACACACGATAGCCGCCCCAACACAGATCAACACACACGATAGCCGCTCCAACACTGGTCCACACACACGATACCCGCTCCAACACTGGTCCACTCACACGATAGCCGCCCCAACACTGGTCCACACACACGATAGCCGCTCCAACACTGATCAACACACACGATAGCCGCTCCAACAAGGGTACACACACACGATAGCCGCTCCAACACGTGTCCACACACACGATAGCCGCTCCAACAAGGGTACACACACACGATAGCCGCTCCAACAAGGGTACACACACACGATGGCCGCTCCAACACGTGTCCACACACACGATAGCCGCTCCAACAAGGGTACACACACACGATAGCCGCTCCAACAAGGGTACACACACACGATGGCCGCTCCAACACGTGTCCACACACACGATAGCCGCTCCAACAAGGGTACACACACACGATAGCCGCTCCAACACTGATCCACACACACGATAGCCGCTCCAGCACCGATCCACACACACGATAGCGGCTCCAACACCGATCCACACACACGATAGCCGCTCCAACACTGATCCACTCACACGATAGCCGCTCCAACACTGGTCCACACACACGATACCCGCTCCAACACTGGTCCACTCACACGATAGCCGCCCCAACACTGATCCACACACACGATAGCCGCTCCAACACTGATCAACACACACGATAGCCGCCCCAACACAGATCAACACACACGATAGCCGCTCCAACACTGATCAACACACACGATAGCCGCTCCAACACTGGTCCACACACACGATAGCCGCTCCAACACTGATCCACTCACACGATAGCCGCCCCAACAAGGGTACACACACACGATAGCCGCTCCAACACAGATCAACACACACGATAGCCGCTCCAACACTGATCAACACACACGATAGCCGCTCCAACACTGGTCCACACACACGATAGCCGCTCCAACACTGATCCACTCACACGATAGCCGCCCCAACACTGATCAACACACACGATAGCCGCCCCAACACAGATCAACACACACGATAGCCGCTCCAACACTGGTCCACACACACGATACCCGCTCCAACACTGGTCCACTCACACGATAGCCGCCCCAACACTGATCCACACACACGATAGCCGCTCCAACACTGATCAACACACACGATAGCCGCTCCAACAAGGGTACACACACACGATAGCCGCTCCAACACGTGTCCACACACACGATAGCCGCTCCAACAAGGGTACACACACACGATAGCCGCTCCAACACTGCTCCATAAACACGATAGCCGCTCCAACACTGATCCACACACACGATAGCCGCTCCAACAAGGGTACACACACACGATGGCCGCTCCAACACGTGTCCACACACACGATAGCCGCTCCAACAAGGGTACACACACACGATAGCCGCTCCAACAAGGGTACACACACACGATACCCGCTCCAACACGTGTCCACACACACGATGGCCGCTCCAACACGTGTCCACACACACGATGGCCGCTCCAACCCTGGTCCACCCACACGATAGCCGCTCCAACACTGGTCCACTCCCACGATAGCCGCCCCAACACTGATCCACACACACGATAGCCGCCCCAACACTGATCCACACACACGATAGCCGCCCCAACACTGGTCCACACACACGATAGCCGCTCCAACACTGGTCCACTCACACGATAGCCGCCCCAACACTGATCCACACACACGATAGCCGCTCCAACACTGGTCCACTCACACGATAGCCGCTCCAACACTGGTCCACTCACACGATAGCCGCCCCAACACTGGTCCACACACACGATAGCCGCTCCAACACTGATCCACTCACACGATAGCCGCTCCAACACTGGTCCACACACACGATAGCCGCTCCAACACTGGTCCACACACACGATAGCCGCTCCAACACTGGTCCACACACACGATAGCCGCTCCAACACTGGTCCACTCACACGATAGCCGCTCCAACACGTGCCCACACACACGATAGCCGCTCCAACACTGATCCACACACAAGATAGCCGCTCCAACACTGGTCCACACACACGATTGCCGCTCCAACACTGGTCGACACACACGATAGCCGCTCCAACAAGGGTACACACACACGATAGCCGCCCCAACACGGGTACACACACACGATAGCCGCCCCAACACTAATCCACACACAGGATAGCCGCCCCAACACTAATCCACACACAGGATAGCCGCTCCAACACTGATCCACTCACACGATAGCCGCTCCAACACTGATCCACTCACACGATAGCCGCTCCAACACGTGTCCACACACACGATAGCCGCACCAACACGGGTACACTCACACGATAGCCGCTCCAACACTGGTCCACTCACACGATAGCCGCTCCAACACTGATCCACACACACGATAGCCGCTCCAACACTGGTCCACTCACACGATAGCCGCTCCAACACGTGTCCACACACACGATAGCCGCTCCAACACGTGTCCACTCACACGATAGCCGCTCCAACACAGATGCACTCACACGATAGCCGCACCAACACTGGTCCACTCACACGATAGCCGCTCCAACACGTGTCCACACACACGATAGCCGCTCCAACACTGGTCCACACACACGATAGCCGCTCCAACACTGGTCCACACACACGATAGCCGCTCCAACACTGGTCCACTCACACGATAGCCGCTCCAACACTGATGCACTCACACGTTAGCCGCTCCAACACTGGTCCACACACAGGATAGCCGCTCCAACACGTGTCCACACACACGTTAGCCGCTCCAACACTGATGCACCCACACGATAGCCGCTCCAACACTGGTCCACACACACGATAGCCGCTCCAACACTGATGCACTCACACGTTAGCCGCTCCAACACTGGTCCACACACACGTTAGCCGCTCCAACACTGGTCCACACACACGTTAGCCGCTCCAACACTGATCCACACACAAGATAGCCGCTCCAACACTGATCCACACACACGATAGCAGCCCCAACACTGATCCACACACACGATAGCCGCCCCAACACGTGTCCACACACACGTTAGCCGCTCCAACACTGGTTCACACACACGATAGCCGCTCCAACACTGATGCACTCACACGTTAGCCGCTCCAACACTGGTCCACACACACGTTAGCCGCTCCAACACTGATCCACACACACGTTAGCCGCTCCAACACTGATCCACACAGAAGATAGCCGCTCCAACACTGGTCCACTCACACGATAGCCGCTCCAACACGTGTCCACACACACGATAGCCGCTCCAACACTGGTCGACACACACGATAGCCGCTCCAACACTGGTCCACTCACACGATAGCCGCTCCAACACGTGTCCACACACACCATTGCCGCTCCAACACTGGTCGACTCACACGATAGCCGCTCCAACACTGGTCCACACACACGATAGCCGCTCCAACACGGGTCCACACACACGATAGCCGCCCCAACACTGATCCACACACACGATAGCCGCTCCAGCACCGATCCACACACACGATAGCGGCTCCAACACCGATCCACACACACGATAGCCGCTCCAACACTGATCCACTCACACGATAGCCGCCCCAACACTGATCAACACACACGATAGCCGCCCCAACACAGATCAACACACACGATAGCCGCTCCAACACTGATCAACACACACGATAGCCGCTCCAACAAGGGTACACACACACGATAGCCGCTCCAACACTGATCAACACACACGATAGCCGCTCCAACACTGATCAACACACACGATAGCCGCTCCAACACTGGTCCACACACACGATAGCCGCTCCAACACTGATCCACTCACACGATAGCCGCCCCAACACTGATCAACACACACGATAGCCGCCCCAACACAGATCAACACACACGATAGCCGCTCCAACACTGGTCCACACACACGATACCCGCTCCAACACTGGTCCACTCACACGATAGCCGCCCCAACACTGATCCACACACACGATAGCCGCTCCAACACTGATCAACACACACGATAGACGCTCCAACAAGGGTACACACACACGATAGCCGCTCCAACACGTGTCCACACACACGATAGCCGCTCCAACAAGGGTACACACACACGATAGCCGCTCCAACAAGGGTACACACACACGATGGCCGCTCCAACACGTGTCCACACACACGATAGCCGCTCCAACAAGGGTACACACACACGATAGCCGCTCCAACAAGGGTACACACACACGATGGCCGCTCCAACACGTGTCCACACACACGATAGCCGCTCCAACAAGGGTACACACACACGATAGCCGCTCCAACACTGATCCACACACACGATAGCCGCTCCAGCACCGATCCACACACACGATAGCGGCTCCAACACCGATCCACACACACGATAGCCGCTCCAACACTGATCCACTCACACGATAGCCGCCCCAACACTGATCAACACACACGATAGCCGCCCCAACACAGATCAACACACACGATAGCCGCTCCAACACTGATCAACACACACGATAGCCGCTCCAACAAGGGTACACACACACGATAGCCGCTCCAACACTGATCAACACACACGATAGCCGCTCCAACACTGATCAACACACACGATAGCCGCTCCAACACTGGTCCACACACACGATAGCCGCTCCAACACTGATCCACTCACACGATAGCCGCCCCAACACTGATCAACACACACGATAGCCGCCCCAACACAGATCAACACACACGATAGCCGCTCCAACACTGGTCCACACACACGATACCCGCTCCAACACTGGTCCACTCACACGATAGCCGCCCCAACACTGATCCACACACACGATAGCCGCTCCAACACTGATCAACACACACGATAGCCGCTCCAACAAGGGTACACACACACGATAGCCGCTCCAACACGTGTCCACACACACGATAGCCGCTCCAACAAGGGTACACACACACGATAGCCGCTCCAACACTGCTCCATACACACGATAGCCGCTCCAACACTGATCCACACACACGATAGCCGCTCCAACAAGCATACACACACACGATGGCCGCTCCAACACGTGTCCACACACACGATAGCCGCTCCAACAAGGGTACACACACACGATAGCCGCTCCAACAAGGGTACACACACACGATACCCGCTCCAACACGTGTCCACACACACGATGGCCGCTCCAACACGTGTCCACACACACGATGGCCGCTCCAACCCTGGTCCACCCACACGATAGCCGCTCCAAAACTGATCCACACACACGATGGCCGCTCCAACACTGGTCCACACACACGATGGCCGCTCCAACACTGGTCCACCCACACGATAGCCGCCCCAACACTGATCCACTCACACGATAGCCGCCCCAACACTGGTCCACACACACGATAGCCGCCCCAACACTGATCCACTCACACTATAGCCGCCCCAACACTGGTCCACTCACACGATAGCCGCCCCAACACTGATCCACACACACGATAGCCGCCCCAACACTGATCCACACACACGATAGCCGCCCCAACACTGATCCACACACACGATAGCCGCCCCAACACTGATCCACACACACGATAGCCGCCCCAACACTGATCCACACACACGATGGCCGCTCCAACACTGGTCCAATCCCACGATAGCCGCCCCAACACTGGTCCACACACACGATAGCCGCCCCAACACTGATCCACACACACGATAGCCGCCCCAACACTGATCCACACACACGATAGCCGCCCCAACACTGGTCCACACACACGATAGCCGCTCCAACACTGGTCCACTCACACGATAGCCGCCCCAACACTGATCCACACACACGATAGCCGCTCCAACACTGGTCCACTCACACGATAGCCGCTCCAACACTGGTCCACTCACACGATAGCCGCCCCAACACTGATCCACACACACGATAGCCGCCCCCACACTGGTCCACACACACGATACCCGCTCCAACACTGGTCCACTCACACGATAGCCGCTCCAACACTGGTCCACACACACGATACCCGCTCCAACACTGGTCGACACACACGATAGCCGCTCCAACACTGGTCCACTGACACGATAGCCGCTCCAACACTGGTCCACACACACGATAGCCGCTCCAACTCTGGTCCACACACACGATAGCCGCTCCAACACTGATCCACTCACACGATAGCCGCTCCAACACTGGTCCACACACACGATAGCCGCTCCAACACTGGTCCACACACACGATAGCCGCTCCAACACGTGTCCACTCACACGATAGCCGCTCCAACACAGATGCACTCACACGATAGCCGCACCAACACTGGTCCACTCACACGATAGCCGCTCCAACACGTGTCCACACACACGATAGCCGCTCCAACACTGGTCCACACACACGATAGCCGCTCCAACACTGGTCCACTCACACGATAGCCGCTCCAACACTGATGCACTCACACGTTAGCCGCTCCAACACTGGTCCACACACAGGATAGCCGCTCCAACACGTGTCCACACACACGTTAGCCGCTCCAACACTGATGCACCCACACGATAGCCGCTCCAACACTGGTCCACACACACGATAGCCGCTCCAGCACTGATGCACTCACACGTTAGCCGCTCCAACACTGGTCCACACACACGTTAGCCGCTCCAACACTGGTCCACACACACGTTAGCCGCTCCAACACTGATCCACACACAAGATAGCCGCTCCAACACTGATCCACACACACGATAGCCGCCCCAACACTGATCCACACACACGATAGCCGCCCCAACACGTGTCCACACACACGTTAGCCGCTCCAACACTGGTTCACACACACGATAGCCGCTCCAACACTGATGCACTCACACGTTAGCCGCTCCAACACTGGTCCACACACACGTTAGCCGCTCCAACACTGGTCCACACACACGTTAGCCGCTCCAACACTGATCCACACAGAAGATAGCCGCTCCAACACTGATCAACACACACGATAGCCGCTTCAACACTGGTCCACACACACGATAGCCGCCCCAACACTGATCAACACACACGATAGCCGCTCCAACACTGGTTCACGATAGCCGCTCCAACACTGGTCCACTCACACGATAGCCGCTCCAACACGGGTCCACACACAGGATAGCCGCTGCAACACTGATCCACTCACACGATAGCCGCTCCAACACGGGTCCACACACACGATAGCCGCTCTAAGACCGATCCACCCACACGATAGCCACTCCAACACTGATCCACCCACACGATAGCCGCTCCAACACGTGTCCACACACACGATAGCCGCTCCAACACGGGTCCACACACACGATAGCCGCTCCAACACGGGTCCAGACACACGATAGCCGCTCCAACACTGATCCACTCACACGATAGCCGCTCCAACACTGGTCCACACACACGATAGCCGCTCCAACACTGGTTCACGATAGCCGCTCCAACACTGATCCACAGACACAATAGCGGCTCCAACACTGGTCCACACACACGATAGCCGCTCCAACACTGGTCCACTCACACGATAGCCGCTCCAACACTGGTCCACTCACACGATAGCCGCTCCAACACTGGTTCACACACACGATAGCCGCTCCAACACTGGTCCACACACACGATAGCCGCTCCAACACTGGTCCACTCACACGATAGCCGCTCCAACACTGGTCCACACACAGGATAGCCGCTCCAACACTGGTCCGCTCACACGATAGCCGCTCCAACACGTGTCCACACACACGATAGCCGCTCCAACACTGGTCCACTCACACGATAGCCGCTCCAACACTGGTCCACACACAGCATAGCCACTTTGCTTGTGTCTGGCTAGTTTTTCTTTGCCCTTTATAATTTATTCCACTGAGTGATTTGTCACATTCCAACTCTGAAAAACTGCCACAAAGTGCTGCTTTTTAAATCCTGTGTGCAAAACTAAGGTTTAGGAATGATTATTAGCCCTCAATCATCAGGCTCCTGAACCAGAGGGGATAACTTTGCTCAACTTCACTTGTCCCATCATCGAGCTGTTGTCACAACCTATGAACTCACTTTCAAGGATTCTTCATCTCATGTTGTTGACATCTATTGCTTGTTTATTATTGAGAGTTTATTTTTTCTGTCCACATTTGCAGTTTGTTGTCTTTTGCACACTGGTAGTTTGTCCACCTTGTGTGCAGTTCTTTTGATACTGTTGTATTTCTTTCTAGCTTCCTCTACAAAAACAAATCTCATGACAGTATGTGGCGACATACATGTACTTTCATAATCAATTGACTGAACTTTGAAGTTAAGCTCACCTGGGTGGGGGACTGCAATTCGAATTGAGGTACACTGTGGTGCTTTATTATCTTGCAGTTTATTGTTTACCTGAACTGCACTTTCTCAGTAGTTTATACACTTTATTCTGCATTGTTATTGTTCTACCTCAATGCACTGTGTAATGATCTGATCTGTATTAAGTGTGTAAAACAAATTTTTCACTGTACCAACGATCAACCAATAACAATAATTATAATGCCTCAATAAAAGCACAAAATGCTGGCAGAAGTCAGCAGGCCAGACAGCATCTATGGGAGGAGGTAGTTACGAAACCCTTCATCAGGAGGGTTATAATAATGCCTCCTTCGTTTGTGTAGGGTACAATTCCAGCAAGCAGAGTGCTCTCCCCAACTGATTACAATTTAATCCAGCTTTCCGGAATGGGTCACATGCTGACCTGATATGGAGAGGAGTAACTCTCACTTCACTTCCAATTCCAACTCCCTTCCCCAGGGTGCTAATGCAGGCCAGGGGTGGGAGACATCAGAGCGAGCTCGTGACGAGGTTAAAGTAATAGAGCACAGAAACAGGCTCTTCAGCCCATCTAGTCCATGCCAAACGATTATTCTGCCTTGTCCCATTGAGCTACACCTGGACCATTGCCCTCCATACCCTTTACCTATCCACACTCCTCTTAAATGCTGACATCAAACCTGCATCAACCACTTCTGCTGGCACCCATTTCACCCTATAATTTTCCATCTTATTCGTACAGCCTTTCTTACAAACAGAACATCATTAGCGTCATGATTTTTGCTGCTGAGCTGCCCTTGTTCAGCATCTTCAATTTTCCTTTCACCATCCTGCTGAGGATGGCGTGCAGACCAAGTGGGTGATAATTGGCCAGGCTGCATTTGTCCTGCTTCTCATGGACAGGACGTACCTGGACAAGTTTCTACATTGCTGAGTGAATGAGGAGAGCTACAGGGAGGTAGTCACACCTAGGCTGCCAGAAGCAGGTCATTGGGTGACAGTCCGAGGGGGGAAAGCGAAGGAGAGTAGACAGGTAGTGCAGAGCACCCCTGTAGCCATTCCCCTGAATAATAAGTTTACCGTCCTGGATGCTGTTGGTGAGGACGACCGACCAGGTGTGAGCCACTGTGGCAGGGCCTCTGGCACTGAGTCTGACCCTGTGGTGCAGAAGGATGGGACGGAGAAGAGGAGAGCTGTTGTCATTGAAGACTTTATAGTCAGGGGAGCAGACAGGAGATTTTGTGAACGTGAGAAGGAAACCCGCATGGTTTGTTGCCTCCCGGGTGCCAGGGTCCGGGATGTCTCTGACGGGGTGCATGACATCCTGGTACGAGAGGGAAAGCAACCAGAAGTCGTGATACATGTTGGTATCAACGACATAGGCAGAAAGAGGGATGAGGTCCTGAAGTGTGAGTTTCAGGAACTAGGCAGAAGGCTGAAGAACAGCACCTCAAGGGTGGCGTTCTCAGAATTGCTGCCAGTGCTACGTGATAGTGATGGTAAGAATTGGAGGAGATGGCAGTTGAATGTGTGGCTGAGGAGTTGGTGCAGGGGGCAGGGTTTTAGATTTTTGGACCATTGGGATCTCTTCTGGGGAAGGTGGGACCTGTACAGATTGGATGGGTTGCACCTGAACTCGAGGGGGAGCAACATCCTTGCTGGTAGGTTTGCTAGCATGGTTCGGGAGGGTTTAAACTAATTTGCAAGGGGGATGGGACCCAGAGCGATAGAGCAGTGAAAGAAGTGCATGGAGTAAAGCCAGATCTAACATATAGAGAGGCTTTGAGGAAAGAGCAGCAGAATAAAGGGTGTAAAGGTACTAAGGTAGAAGGGCTAAAGTGTGTGTACTTCAATGCAAGAAGCATCAGGAACAAAGGTGATGAACTGAGAGCTTGGATACATACATGGAATTATGATGTCGTGGCCATTACGGAGACTTGGCTGGCACCAGGGCAGGAATGGATTCTCAATATTCCTGGATTTCAGTGCTTTAAAAGGGATAGAGAGGGGGGAAAAAGGGGAGGAGGGGTGGCATTACTGGTCAGGGATACTATTACAGCTGCAGAAAGGGTGGGTAATGTAGCAGGATCCTCTTTTGAGTCAGTATGGGTGGAAGTCAGGAACAAGAAGAGAGCAGTTACTCTACTGGGGGTATTCTATAGGCCCCCTGGTAGCAGCAGAGATACCGAGGAGCAGATTGGGAGGCAGATTTTGGAAAGGTGCAAAAATAACAGGGTTGTTATCATGGGTGACTTTAACTTCCCTAATATTGATTGGCACTTGATTAGTTCCAAGGGTTTAGATGGGGCAGAGTTTGTTAAGTGTGTCCAGGATGGATTCCTGTCACAGTATGTTGACAGCCGACTAGGGGGAATGCCATACTAGAAATAGTATTAGGTAACGAACTGGGTCAGGTCACAGATCGGTCAGTGGGTGAGCATCTGGGAGACAGTGATCACCGCTCCCTGACCTTTAGCATTATCATGGAAAAGGATAGAATCAGAGAGGACAGGAAAATTTTTAATTGGGGAAGGGCAAATTATGAGGCTATAAGGCTAGAACTTGCGGGTGTAAATTGGGATGATGTTTTTGCAGGGAAATGTACTATGGACATGTGGTCAATGTTTAGGGATCTCTTGCAGGATGTTAGGGATAAATTTGTCCCGGTGAGGAAGATAAAGAATAGTAGGGTGAAGGAACCATGGGTGACAAGTGAAGTGGAAAATCTAGTCAGGTGGAAGAAAGCAGCATACATGAGGTTTAGGAAGCAAGGATCAGATGAGTTTATTGAGGAATATAGGGTAGCAAGAAAGGAGCTTAAGAAGGGGCTGAGAAGAGCAAGAAGGGGGCATGAGAAGGCCTTGGCGAGTAGGGTAAAGGAAAACCCCAAGGCATTCTTCAATTATGTGAAGAACAAAAGGATGACAGGAGTGAAGGTAGGACCGATTAGAGATAAAAGTGGGAAGATGTGCCTGGAGGCTGTGGAAGTGAGCGAGGTCCTCAATGAATACTTCTTTTCGGTATTCACCACTGAGAGGGAACTTGATGACGGTGAGGACAGTATGAGTGAGGTTGATGTTCTGGAGCATGTTGATATTAAGGGAGACGAGGTGTTGGAGTTGTTAAAATACATTAGGACGGATAAGTCCCTGGGGCCTGACGGAATATTCCCCAGGCTGCTCCACGAGGCAAGGAAAGAGACTGCTGAACCTCTGGCTAGGATCTTTATGTCTTTGTTGTCCACAGGAATGGTACCGGAAGATAGGAGGGAGGTGAACGTTGTCCCCTTGTTCAAAAAAGGTAGTAGGGATAGTCCAGGTAATTATAGACCAGTGAGCCTTACGTCTGTGGTGGGAAAGCTGTTGGAAAAGATTCTTAGAGATAGGATCTATGGGCATTTAGAGAATCATGGTCTGATCAGGGACAGTCAGCATGGCTTTGTGAAGGGCAGATCGTGTCTAACAAGCCTGATAGAGTTCTTAGAGGAGGTGACCAGGCATATAGATGAGGGTAGTGCAGTGGATGTGATCTACATGGATTTTAGTAAGGCATTTGACAAGGTTCCACACGGTAGACTTATTCAGAAAGTCAGAAGGCATGGGATCCAGGGAAGTTTGGACAGGTGGATTCAGAATTGGCTTGCCTGCAGAAGGCAGAAGGTCATGGTGGAGGGAGTACATTCAGACTGGAGGGTTGTGACTAGTGGTGTCCCACAAGGATCTGTTCTGGGACCTCTACTTTTTGTGATTTTTATTAACAACCTGGATGTGGGGGTAGAAGGGTGGGTTGACAAGTCTGCAGACGACACAAAGGTTGGTGGTGTTGTAGATAGTGTAGAGGATTGTTGAAGATTGCAGAGAGACATTGATAGGTTGCAGAAGTGGGCTGAGAAGTGGCAGATGGAGTTCAACCCGGAGAAGTGTGAGGTGGTACACTTTGGAAGGACAAACTGCAAGGCAGAGTACAAAGTAAATGGCAGGTTACTTGGTAGTGTGGAGAGCAGAGGGATCTGGGGGTACATGTCCACAGATCCCTGAAAGTTGCCTCACAGGTAGATAGGGTAGTTAAGAAAGCTTATGGGGTGTTAGCTTTCATAAGTTGAGGGATAGAGTTTAAAAGACGCGATGTAATGATGCAGCTCTATAAAACTCTAGTTAGGCCACACTTGGAGTACTGTGTCCAGTTCTGGTCTCCTCACTATAGGAAGGATGTGGAAGCATTGGAAAGGGTACAGAGGAGATTTACTAGGATGCTGCCTGGTTTAGAGAGTATGGATTATGATCAGAGATTAAGGGAGCTAGGGCTTTACTCTTTGGAGAGAAGGAGGATGAGAGGAGGCATGATAGAGGTGTACAAGATATTAAGAGGAATAGACAGAGTGGATAGCCAGTGCCTCTTCCCCAGGGCACCACTGCTCAATACAAGTTGAATTTCCCCATGGGGATGAATAAAGTATCTATCTATCTAAGAGGACATGGCTTTAAGGTAAGGGGAGGGAAGTTCAAGGGGGATATTAGAGGAAGGTTTTTCACTCAGAGAGTGGTTGGTGCGTGGAATGCACTGCCTGAGTCAGTGGTGGAGGCGGATACACTAGTGAAATTTAAGAGACTACTAGACAAGTATATGGAGGAATTTAAGGTGGGGAGTTATATGGGAGGCAGGGTTTGAGGGTCAGCACAACATTGTGGGCCAAAGGGCCTGTAATGTGCTGTACTATTCTATGTTCTATGCAAGTGGCGTAGTGGTACTGGAACTGGATGACCAAAGGCATGGACAATTTGGGAGCACAGGCAATGAGGAGAGGGGTCTTCAGGCTCCTGTACCCCCTCCCTGATGGTAGCAATGAGGAGAGGGGTCTTCAGGCTCCTGTACCCCCTCCCTGATGGTAGCAATGAGGAGAGGGGTCTTCAGGCTCCTGTACCCCCTCCCTGATGGTAGCAATGAGGAGAGGGGTCTTCAGGCTCCTGTACCCCCTCCCTGATGGTAGCAATGAGGAGAGGGTATGTCCTGGTGATGGGGGTCCTTGAGGATGGATCACTTTTCGAAGATGCCCTCGATGCTGGGGAGGCTGGTGCCCAGGGTGGATCTGGCAGAATTCACAACTTCCTGCAGCTTTCTCCAATCCTGTGAATTGGAACCTCCATAGCAGACGGGATATAACCAGTTAGAATGCTCTCCATGGTATATCTGTAGAAATTTGTTAAGAGTCTTTTAATAAGATCCAAATCTCCGCAGACTCTGAATAACATTTGGCCGCAGGTTTGTATCAGCCGGAGTGAACAGAACTGGCTGAAGACTGGAGTCTGCCATGCTGGCGAGCTGT